>NW_026555335.1:20306582-20458690 GCF_029017545.1 Prosopis cineraria
GGAATTTATTATTTGAGGTTATTTAGAAATAATATTATGGTTAGGTATTTAATTATGAATTTAAAAATTTAAATTTAAAACCACATAAGCAATATTTAGTTAAGATTAATACATAAATAATTTTTTTTTTATGTGTGTTAAAAAAAAAGAAGGTAAAGGAAGGAAAAAAAAAGGGGGGTGGAAGGTTGTTGTTTCTAAGTCCCACATTGGTTAGATGAGGGAAGAGAAGAGGTGCCTTCATGTATAAAAAGGAGGGGGTGTGTGCATTAGGAAGCATGAGAGGCTAAGATGCAATTTAGAGAAATTGCAACTTTTGGCCCAAAGGTTTGAATAATTAAATTCAAACCTATAGTTTTTTTAATATAATTTTGGGACTCACAATCCATTTTTATATTATTTTCTCTCTCCTCTCACGTTGCTCGGCGTTTTCTCGCAAGGGGGATTATTTTCTTTTTCTTCAGGTATGTTCTAACTTTCTGTTTAGATTAGCATTTAAAAATTTATTTAATTACAAAATTAATTTTATAGTTATTTTCTAAATAATATTAGCTTTCTAGTGATATGATTATTTTGTAGGATAGAGTAAATATTTTGATTAGGATTTTTCTATAGGATAGTTAATCTGATGATATGATGGATTAAAAATATAGGTTAAAACTCTTAGGGATATAATAAATATTATAGAATATTTTCTTGAGGTTGAAACTCATGTTAAGAATTTTTGAGTTAAAATCTAGATCTATATGGTTGAATTTATGTGGAATCTGAGATGTAGGGATAAACCTCTGATTATTAAATATTTATTTAAGTATGAATAGTTTTTTTGAGGTTATAGAAAGGTGATTTGAGGCTTCAGGATAATTTTAAAATTTTTAATTTATTTTTGGACGAATTTTTAGAATATAGAAGGATGAAATGTGATACTAGAAGATGATAAGTGAATGAGAAGAAAAAAAAAGTTTATTAGGGTACGAGAATTTTAGAAAAGAATTTGGGAAGTTAAATGAGGCATAAATCTTAAATTAGTGTTAATATGGATTATAGATCTAAGACTTTCTAACTCTTTAAATTAGAGTTATTTATTTTAATGTAAAATTAATATATAGTATTGTGAAATAATTATGTAGATTATATTGACAAAGATAGTGGTGAAAAAGGAGTTGTGAAGGGGAACTTGTTATTCAAGACACAAGGTAACCATTATTAATGTGTTGTGATGAGTGTGTTTGTGAATGGTTATGTGTTGTTTTTTGTTTGGAAAAATTATGAATTATTGAAAATAAATACTGTATATACTTGTTTGAAATTATTGCCAAGTGGGTTAAAAATTTATTTTTGTTTATCATGATGAGATATTATTGTTCGGATATATTCCTGTTTGGATATTTGAATGATGCATGACTTGTCAGGGTATTTTAATGTATGGTGTTAATGGGAATTTCTGTTCGGTTAATTATTACCACGTGGTAAGCCCTCATTGGACCCAATGAGTGGCGTGTCGCTTGGTCCAACTCACCTTTGGCCGGGTGATTTGGCGTCCGAGCATGGCGAAAGGAGGATATAAGGTGCAGTCATGCAATTAAATACTTGTTCGGTTTGTTTGAAAATATTGTTCGGTTAAATGTTTTTGTGTGCCCACTTAGCAATCGCATGATTAGTTACATCCGCATGCATCATTACATATTAATTTTTGGTTACTGGGACTTTTAAGTCTCATTCCCCGTGGTTAATATTTTACAGGAGCGAGTCCGGCCGAGAAAGCACCAGAGGTGTACTTTGGTGTATGAGACACCATCTTTTACGTTGCCTCTTATTTTGGATTATACAATGTATCTTGTGCCACTTAGGACATATCTTGTTTTGAAGCATGTAAACTCTAATCTTTTTATTAAATATTATTTATATGACCAAGAGGATTATGTCTGTCCCTCTTGATTCATGACCTAATTTAAATATCATGCCTATGAGGATCATGTCTGTCCCTCATTTTCTAATTGCTTTTTGAGATATTTTAAGACCTGTGGTATATTGTCTTGGATGTATCATGGTAGAAATTTTTCTACCATGATAAGGGTATGATAAGGGTTCAATGAAAAAAAAATGATTTGTTGAATTAATAATTTGCGAAAAATCGGTTTGTAAATTTGAGGGTGTTACATATGGTATCAGAGCATCATGTTTGAGCCTCTATTTTAGTAACACTTATTTAAACTTTGTTTGAAACTATTATTGTGTGAATTTAATATGTATTATTATGTGTGGTGCATTGCATATAGTCGTTGGCAATATACATTGTTATGGTGCTTCTCATTGTATGGCCATTATATAGCTAGGCTAATTTTATTATTTATATCTTGTATCCTTTAGGAGGGGAGAGAAAATGCCTGTTACTCGTGGTAACTCAGGATTCCAACATGAGCACCTGCCACCGCCACTGCCAAATGAGGAGCCTGACTTGGCGGAATTAAGAATGCTTGTAAAAACATTAACAGACAAGGTTCAAGGATACGAACAAGAGTTGACGGAGCTAAAGAGGCAAAAGGTAACTGAAAATGGAGATAGGGCTCATGTTGAGAGTCATGTGGGGGAAGGCAGTTCCTCACATCCTGCCACTCCGAGAGATCATGAGTCTAGAAGGGAGAAAATTAGGCAGGAGGAACAGAGAGCCCCACCGACCATTACTGATGTGTGGGAAACTGTTAGGAAGTTTAACCCTCCTACGTTTGATGGTAACCTTAAACCATCCGTGGTAGAGGAATGGGTGAAGAGACTCGAATCCATCTTTCGAGTAGTCACATGCACCAGCAATCAAAAAGTACAAGTAGCATTAGTGCTCCTAGTGAAAGGAGCAAGAGATTGGTGGGAGACAGCAGGGCCCAGGGATGATTCTACACTCACCTGGGAGGAATTCAAGGAAAAAATTATTCAGGCATTACTTTCCATCAGAGTTAAGGTCTGAGAAGGAAGCGGAATTCCATGCCTTTAAGCAAGGGAACCTCGATGAGGACACATTCATTGCTAAGTTTCAGGAGTTATCTAGATACTCCACGTACCTGCAGTATAGGGATGATTCCGAATGGAAGGCCTAAGCGCTTATTGGAGAAGGCTAGACCAGAATTGAGGGAAAATTGGCTCATCTAGATATCCGAGATTATGATGAAATGTGCATAAAACTACAAGTAGTAGCTCGCAGTAAGAAGGAGGTTGAGAGAGAGAAGAGGGGTTATTCATATAGTAGACCCCCAACCTACCCTCGACCCACCGGAGGCATTATGAAGAAAAAACCATCAGGGTTCGAGTAGCTCATGGAACCAAGGAAGGGCAGAAGGGTCCATTTCAAAGGGGCCAAGGACAGAGGAGCTATCATAGTAGTTATCACGGGTCACAGAGGAGCCCAACAGTATCTACCCCTGCCCCGAGTACAGCGAGCTCTCAACAGTGCACTAAATGCGGGCGTCGTCATTTCGGACAGTGCTGGGTCTGTTACATTTGTGGGAAACCCGGTCACATTGCAAAGTTTTGTGGGGACAACCAGGGCTCAAATATGAAGAACCCTTCCCAACATCCTACTGTCTCTGGCGTGTGTGTTTGCTCTTACTCAGGACACCATGAACTCCCCAGATGCCATTAGAGGTAACATCAAAATCCTTCATCATGATATTGTTGCACTATTTGATTCGGGTGCTACACACTCTTTTATTTCTGAAACTTGTGTAAAGAACCTTGATTTGCCTGTGTGTATTTTACCTTTTGATATGAATGTGTCTACTCCTGCGGGAGAATCTGTGAGGACCGCTAAGGCATGCCTTAACCTAGTAGTCGAGTTTAAAAATAGGAAAACAACTATGGACTTAATTATCCTACCACTGAGAGGTATGGATGTAATTGTGGGAATGAATTGGATGGCTGCAAATGGTGCTATCCTAGATTGTAGAGAGAGGAGTGTGTCTTTATCTTCTTTGTCGGTGACCCCAGTCGAGACTCAAGATCATGTTTTCTTGTCGGCGGCGCAAGTTGATAGATGTATGAAGAAGGGTTGCCAGGCCTACATGGTTTTCTTCTCTATCCAAGCTGAGATTGATGAAGGCGTGAAGAATATCCCAATTGTCAAAGAATTTGCGGATGTATTTCCAGACGAAGTCTCCGGTTTACCCCCAAAGCGCGAGGTAGAGTTCTCAATGAATTGACGGTACCCTACAGGGCCAATTTCTAAGGCTCCTTATCGGATGTCCCCTTCAGAGTTAGCAGAACTGAAAAAGCAATTGAAGAGCTACTTGAGAAGGGTTTCATCAGACCGAGTGTTTCACCTTGGGGATCTCCAGTCCTTTTTGTAAAGAAGAAGGACGGAAGCCTCCGATTGTGCATTGATTATAGACAATTGAACAAAGTAACCATCAAGAACAAATATCCACTTCCGAGAATCGATGATTTGCTGGATCAGCTTGTGGGATCCGCAGTTTTCTCAAAGATTGACTTAAGGTCAGGGTACCACCAATTGAGAGTAAGAGCGGAGGATATACCTAAGACAGCATTTCGGACGAGATATGGGCATTATGAATTCATGGTGATGCCGTTTGGACTTACGAATGCTCCTGCGGTATTCATGGATTACATGAATAGGATCTTTCGACCCTATTTAGATAAGTTTGTAGTAGTGTTTATTGATGACATTCTTATTTATTCAAAGGATGAGGAGGCTCATGGTGAGCATTTAAGAATCGTCTTGCAAGTTTTGAGGGAACATAAGCTTTATGCCAAATTAAGCAAGTGTGAATTTTGGCTCCAAGAAGTAAAGTTTTTGGGCCATGTTGTGTCCAGAGATGGAGTTGCGGTGGATCCTAGCAAGATTGATGCAGTGATGCAGATGAAGTGGGAACAGCCAAAATCTGTTACAGAGATACGAAGCTTTTTAGGTTTAGCAGGTTATTATCGTCGCTTTATTAAGGGATTTTCGCAAATTGCGATGCCCTTAACTAAGCTGACTAAAAGGATGCCCCATTTATTTGGACTGACAAATGTGAAGCTGCTTTCCAAGAATTGAAAAAGAGGTTAAACCACTACTCCAGTATTGACTATTCCTGACCCTGTGGTGCCGTACACTCTGTACACTGATGCTTCTTTAAAGGGTTTAGGATGTGTTTTGATGCAAAATGACCGAGTGGTTGCCTATTCCTCCAGACAGTTGAGACCACACGAGGAAAATTACCCTACTCATGATTTGGAGTTAGCTGCAGTTGTGTTTGCTCTGAAGATATGGAGACACTACTTGTATGGATCTAAGTTTCAAATCTTCAGTGACCATAAGAGCCTGAAGTATTTATTTGATCAAAAAGAGCTTAATATGAGGCAGCGACGATGGATGGAATTTCTGAAGGATTATGACTTTGAATTACATTACCATCGGGTAGGTAAGCTAACGTGGGTAGCTGACGCCTTAAGTAGGAAGACTATTCATGCTGCACATTTGATGGTTCATGAATATCATTTGTGGAACAGTTTTCATGATGTTCCAGTAGATGTGATTGAACATCAAATGGCCGCACTCCAGGTAGCAGACTTTGAGAGCAAATTCTGGGAAGATCTCAGAGTCTCACAGCAGAGTGATGACTACTTAAGGATATAAGGAAGGAGATAGTGGTAGGTAAGGCCCCAAATTTTACCATCTCTATGGACACAGTGATGAGATATAAAGGTAGAGTTTGTGTACCTAATGATCCAAGATTGAGGAATATCCTTTTAGAAGAAGCTCATAGGAGCAAATATACAATTCATCCCGGTGTAATACTAAAATGTACCATGATTTGAAGCGAGGTTGGTGGTGGCCAGGAATGAAGAAAGATGTAACTGAATTTGTTTCTAGATGTTTAACGTGTCAGATAAGATAGAAGATAGAGATCAGAAGCCAGCTGGAACACTGCAACCGTTAGATATTCCAAAGTGGAAATGGGATGATATTTCCATGGATTTCATCACTGGACTGCCAAGAACACCCTCGAGTAAGGATGCTATTTGGGTGATAGTAGACCGACTCACCAAATCAGCTCACTTTTTGGCGATCAAGTTTACCTCTACATTAGAGAAATTTGCTGAGATATACATTAAGGAGATAGTTAGACTTCATGGTATACCCTCTAGAATTGTGTCAGATCGTGACCCAAGGTTCACTTCAAACTTTTGGGGTGCGCTACAGAAGGCTATGGGTACCAGACTGAGTTTTAGCACCGCATACCACCCCCAAACAGATGGACAAACAGAGAGGACGATCCAGACTTTGGAGGACATGTTGAGAGCTTGTGCCATTGAACTACCAGGTAGTTGGGATAATCATTTGCCATTAGCTGAATTTGCTTATAATAACAGCTATCATTCTAGTATTGGGATGGCGCCTTATGAGGCCTTGTATGGAAGGAAGTGTAGATCGCCTTTGTGTTGGACAGAATTAAGTGAGAGGAGTATCATTGGTCCAGAAATTGTAGAGCAGACCACCCAGAAGATTGCAATGATTAAGCAAAAATTGCTAACCGCTCAGAGCCGACAGAAGAGCTATGCTGATAAGAGGAGACGGCCGTTAGAGTTTGAAGTAGGAGATCATGTATTTTTGAAGGTTTCTCCAGTGACAGGCATTGGTAGATCCATTAAGGCAAAGAAGTTGACACCTAGATTTATGGGCCCGTATGAGATCTTGGAGCGAATTGGATCTCTGCTGCATATAGAGTTGCATTACCTCCACAGATTGCAGGTATCCATAATGTGTTCCACGTATCACAGTTGAAGAAGTACAACCCGATCCCTCCCATGTTATTGAACCTGAAGAAGTAGAATTGAGGGAGAATTTGACCTTTAGATCCGAACCGGAGCGAATTGAGGACTTTAAGGACAAACAACTGCGCAACTGCAATAAGACCATCCGACTCGTGAAGGTGATTTGGAAGGGTGGAGCCCTAGGTGATGCTACTTGGGAGACCGAGGAGAGTATGAGGCGAGATTATCCACATTTATTTGCTTAGGTACATAGTTTCTAAGCTTATCTATTAAATTTTGAGGACAAAATTTCTAAAAGGAGGGGGGAGAATTGTAACATCCTGATTTTTATATAATAAAGAAATTGTGGAATTTAGGTTTTGAGGAAAAAAAATGATAATATAGGAATTTATATTATTTGAGGTTATTTAGAAATAATATTATGGTTAGGTATTTAATTATGAATTTAAAAATTTAAATTTAAAACCACATAAGCAATATTTAGTTAAGATATAATACATAAATAATTTTTTATGTGTGTGTTAAAAAAAAAAAAAGAAGGTAGAAGGAAAAAAAAAAAGGGGGGGGTGAAGGTTGTTGTTTCTAAGTCCCATTGGTTAGATGAGGGAAGAGAAGAGGTGCCTTCATGTATAAAAAGGAGGGGGTGTGTGCATTAGGAAGCATGAGAGGCTAAGATGCAATTTAGAGGAAATTGCAACTTTGGCCCAAAGGTTTGAATAATTAAATTCAAACCTATAGTTTTTTTTATATAATTTTGGGACTCACAATCCCATTTTTTATATTATTTTTCTCTCTTCCTCTCACGTTGCTCGGCGTTTTCTCGCAAGGGGGGATTATTTTTTTTTTTCAGGTATGTTCTAACTTTCCTGTTTAGATTAGCATTTAAAAATTTATTTAATTACAAAATTAATTTTATAGTTATTTTCTAAATAATATTAGCTTTCTAGTGATATGATTATTTTGTAGGATAGAGTAAATATTTTGATTAGAATTTTTCTATAGGATAGTTAATCTGATGATATGATGGATTAAAATATAGGTTAAAACTCTTAGGGATATAATAAATATTATAGAATATTTTCTTGAGGTTGAAACTCATGTTTAAGAATTTTTGAGTTAAAATCTAGATCTATATGGTTGAATTTATGTGGAATCTGAGATGTAGGGATAAACCTCTGATTATTAAATATTTATTTAAGTATGAATAGGTATTTTGAGGTTATAAAAGGTGATTTGAGGCTTCAGGATAATTCTAAAATTTTTAATTTTATTTTTGGACGAATTTTTAGAATATAGAAGGGATGAAATTGTGATACTAGAAGTGATTTGAGGATAAAAAAAATAGTTTATTAGGGTACGAGAATTTTAGAAAAGAATTTGGGAAGTTAAATGAGGCATAAATCTTAAATTAGTGTTAATATGGATTATAGATCTAAGACTTTCTAACTCTTTAAATTAGAGTTATTTATTTTAATGTAAAATTAATATATAGTATTGTGAAATAATTATGTAGATTATATTGACAAAGATAGTGGTGAAAAAGGAGTTGTGAAGGGGACTTGTTATTCAAGACACAAGGTAACCATTATTAATGTGTTGTGATGAGTGTGTTTGTGAATGGTTATGTGTTGTTTGTTGTTTGAAAAAAATTATGAATTATTGAAAATAAATACTGTTATATACTTGTTTGAAATTATTGCCAGTGGGTAAAAAAATTTATTTTTATTTATCATGATGAGATATTATTGTTCGGATATATTCTGTTTGGATATTTGAATGATGCATGACTTGTCAGGGTATTTTAATGTATGGTGTTAATGGGAATTTCTGTTCGGTTATTATTACCACGTGGTAAGCCCTCATTGGACCCAATGAGTGGCGTGTCGCTTGGTCCAACTCACCTTTGGCCGGGTGATTTGGCGTCCGAGCATGGCGAAAGGAGGATATAAGGTGTAGTCATGCAATTAAATACTTGTTCGTTTGTTTGGAAATATTGTTGGTTAAATGTTTTGTGTGCCCACTTAGCAATCGCATGATTAGTTACATCCGCATGCATCATTACATATTAATTTTGGTTACTGGGACTTTTAAGTCTCATTCCCCGTGGTTAATATTTTTACAGGAGAGAGTCCGGCCGAGAAAGCACCAGAGGTGTACTTTGGTGTATGAGACACCATCTTTTACGTTGCCTCTCATTTTGTATTATACAATGTATCTTGTGCCAACTTAGGACATTTTTTCTTTTGACAGCATGAAAAATCATGTAACTCTTTTATTTTATAAATACAATTATTTATAACTAAGAGGATTATGTTTGTCCCTCTTGATTCATGACCTAATTTAAATATCATGCCATGAGGATCCTGTCTATCCCTCATGATTCTAATTGCTTTTTTGAGATATTTTAAGACCTGTGGTTATATTGTCTTGGATGTGTCATGGTAGAAATTTTTTTTACCATGATAAGGGTATAATAAGGGTTCAATAAAAAAAAAAAAATCATTTGTTGAATTAATAATTTGCGAAAAAAAAAATCAGTTTGTAAATTTGAGGGTGTTACAAATTTCTCCTGATTTAGGGCCAATCAAGCCTACAGGTTCAAAGCTCATATTAGCTTTAAAATAGTCATAAAAACTCTTAATTTAACTTTGGGAACCTTTTTCTTACTATTGAGTTGAGTAAGAATTAGACCCCTTAAATTTCACTGATTCAATTTCTTTATAACTCATATTCAAAGAAATTTGTGTAGAATTGAAGTATGTCTTAAGCAAAGCTTACCTGATAAGTTACTGATCAAAAGTGCCTTCTAATACTCCAAAATATTTTCTTTAGCAGCCAAGACCTTCTCTTCTTCTCCCTTTCATATTTTTTTGATTTTCCCTTCTAAACTTCACCCTTAATTTCATGATTTAAGGGGTCATTTTGGTCCACGCACTGTGGCACATGTAGCACTAGCCATGGCACGTGGCATAGTGAGTAAAATTCTCTCCTCGTGTACTTGCTTTAGCTGAAACATAATCCTCTCACTTGTGTCTGCTCATTTAACATCTAATGAATAAAACCATCAATTAATCATCCAAATCTCTAATCCTCTACTAATTTTAATTTACCCCTAATCAATAACTAATCACAAGATTAAAAAATAAGGATGTTAAGGTGATAGATGTAGTGCTGGTACTTGCGTACTCTTGATTAGTGAAGGGAACAAGAGAGACATAACCATTGCCATAATGTAACTGTATGAATGCACACTTACCAATCTTTGAACTAAGAGGCTCTGATACTAAAATGAATCATCCAAAGCTCATATAACAACAATTAACCATCTCTTATGATGGTAGAAAAGGACTTTACCTATTGTTGAGAAAATGATGATAAATAAAACCTTTAATTAATCAACTTAAATTATGATTACAAATAATACAACATTTCTTCACTTGAAGGATTATAAATCAAATCAACCTACTTGGTGATGAACAAATCCCATTTTAGGACCTAACATAAGGTAAGGACCTTTATTAACCTCTCTCTTTTAGATAGGATTAAAGCCCTTACTTAACACAATGATATGGCCCCTTTATATAGATTTTGAGATACCAATTAGGTGGTTAAACACTAATCACATGTTAATATTCCAATACCCCCTCAAGTTGGACACCTCTTTAACTTTAGGGGCTTAATTTGCTAATAACAATAACAAAAAGGGACAACAATATGCTAAAATATTAACCATAAAACTTATTGATCAACTAGACTAATACAAAACTATCCTATACTTGTAAGATGAAAATAAGTCCTTTCAAATACAATATTCTCTACATATATATGCCATGGAATACTCAATGAACCTCTATTTTTCAATATGAATGTAGCTTGAGAATGAGATGCCTTTCTCGTAATCAAACATCATACCTAGAATTAAACCTTATGTTAAATGTCTCCACAACTCTTCAACTCTACCATATCTTCCTAAGTTCCATACTCCCTACATGACTCTGGCATGCTTCAAGTTTAAGTATACATCTTTTAATTACCAAAAAAAAAATCAAAGGTGACATAGCAAGAACCGCTAAAGAGAGTCTCTAATTAGCTAAAAATGCTAAAGGAGGCCTATCGTTATTGTTGTTATGTTATACACAATGAGGACCATGGTGCCACTAACAAGACTTTCACTATTAAAGCATTTGTGATAACCTTATACTAATTGTTCCACTTGAATTAGAGAGATAATCAAACTAACTAATTTCTTAGTGCACATGCCTCTCAAATGTCAAACAACAAATTCATCATATTAATTTTCCACCAACAACTCCAAAGAAGTAATTTTGTAATGGAAAATAAATTAAATAAAACCAAAATCACATTCCTATTTCTTTTAACTGTAAAAATATCATTTTTACTCCTTGGAAACATTGAAGTAGAGCTAACTACACAACATTTTCTAAGCATTGATAGGTCATATTTGTTACACACTCTTTTAGGCATTTAAGACAACATTTCATGATAGAAAACCATAAAATGTGCATTCTAGGTGTTAAATTACAGTTTTAAGCCTTAGTGAGAAAAGTATGCCATAATAGGGGTATCTTGGTCATTTGTAATTTGTTGGGAATTCAAGGGAAAATTGGGAATTGGATGCGTACATTGGTTTTAGGTCCATTAGGATTAAAATAATTGGTCTTAAAAGTCATATTTGGACCTAGGGTTAAAAAGTCAACAATTTAAGTTGAATTGCCAATTTGGCTAATTTGACCTAATTTGCATGCATACATGGCCACCTTATTTTTCTCATGTGTGTTTATGAGGTTTTTAGTGGATTTTGAAAATATATGTAAAAGGATAATAGGGTTTGAATATTTTTATAATTATCACATGTGCAAAATAACTTAGTCAAATTTCATGTTGTTGTCTTAAGCGACACTTTGCATGGAAGAGGCTTTTCTCATATGTGTTCAAGTTTTTGCTTGGTACATGGGGAGACATTTGGAACATGGTTCAGACTTGGAATGACACACTTAGGTGTGATTTTCAATGGCTAAAGAAGGGGGCACGTGAATTTTGCATGCACATGCACTCAAGGGGATCAAGTTGACTTGTCAAAGTTCAAGATAGTTGCAATATGTTTAAGAAGCTTTAAAGACAATCAAATCTGATTCTAGGCATGATTTAGGCATGAATTTCAATATTTTTAAGGGAAACACAAGTGCTTAATATGTCTGTACATATATGGGATTAGAAGAGCAACATTGGAATTATCACCTAAGTTGACTTGCAACCTAGACTACCCTTAACCTTACTTGACCTAATGACTTGTTTTGAGTTTTTTGGCAACTTGTTTACCAAGTCTCCCATCTAAATTTCATCATAACACATTTAGATAGGCTTAGGATTGGTTTTTAGATCATTCACTCACATTTTGAATCTTCATCTTTATGTTCTTAAGTTCTCTTACTTCTCTCTCTACAGTTCTACTTTCTCTCCTCCATATCTCACAATCTAACCATCCAAATTCCACAAAACCACCACCATTCTCTTCTCTACAAACCTAATAGCTTGCTCAAGGATTAAACCTTGTCTTCCTTAGGCAAAAATCATAAGAAAATCTACTATAGAGTTAAAAACTTCATCTTGAAGAAAACTTGGAAATGTATGGCTAGGTTCTTGAAGGAGCTACTATGAAAAGGAGGAAAACCTTGAGTTTGTGTTATTTTTAGCTAGTTTTAAATTTCTTTTCTCCACTTTCTCTCTCTAGAATTATAAATTTTTATGACTCTTTGATCTTGTAATTTTAAGTGATGATTCATATTATTGAGAGATGCTTGTTGCTACTTGAGTTTTGTTACTTTGAGCTCTAGATTTTGGCCTCTCCAAGTTGGTTCATAATCTTGGTTAGCTTGATGAATCTAACATGTTTTATTGCTTTTCATAATCTTACCAACTTGAATGCATTGTGAATATCTTCCTAGATTATAATCTTGAGCATGTTGATTCCATCAGATATGCTTAACCTGATTGACTCATGTTTGTAACACTTTGGTCACCTTAATGCTAGCTTTTATTTGGCTCACTCTAAGACCATAATCTTGTATTGGGGTTAGTTAAGGTATTAGCTAACTCTCAGTTAATATAACAAAGTCACTAAAACTAAAGAGAAGAGAGAAGAAAACCAAAATGGCTAGGTCATAATTAAATAGAGAAAGGTGACTAAATCCATATGGGAGCCTCTACTTTTAATAAGTTTTTATTCTTCCTAGAATTAGGTTGACTAGCTAATTAGTTTTTAGTTCAAATATGTCCCATTCACCTTTTAACTTGTAATAAAATTCAAACCTAAATTTTCAACTAAGCTTCCTTATAGAGGAATGATCTAGGTTCATACTATCGCTACATTAGTGTAACTTGGTAATATATTGCTAAGGTAATGACAACTCTAGTCACAAGGCAAGGCTTTTTCTACTTTAGCGTTTATTTATAAGGCTTTTTACCTTAGTATCTGTCATCTTTACCAAGAGTTCTCTACCTACTGAGCTTCTCACATAAGAAATAAGGGTTCTAGCACCTTGGAAACCAAAAATGTTGCATTCTACTTAAGCCAAAAAACTGAAAAAATCATCCACTAAATTCTTAAAGGCTCGTGGATCCAATTTCATGGTTACCCAATCTACGTTCTTATAACTAAGACTTTAGACTTTAGTAATAATGCTCTTTGCCAAAAAGTTCTTTATCTTCTCTATCAATCACTTTCCTTTGGAAGAGAAATTAGTAAGGAAGATAAAAGATGAATTAGAGTAGTATGAAAATGATTGTTGTTTTTCCAAATTTCTCACCACCACCAAGAATTTTTATTTGGCACAAGAAATATAAAGTCAAGCAATGAACTAAGATGACAAACATGAATGTGAGAACAATAGGAATGATAATCTTTTAGACAAAGAACAACTAGAAGAAAACCTGGTCACTAATTAGAGGTAGCATTGAATAGTAGCATGTAGATGATAGAGAGGAAGATGTTTCCCTTATTGAATCGCACACGGGTGAGGTTTCAAGATCCCTAATCTTGAAAGATGATGTTATTGAAAATAGATGAGCGGATCCATTCTACCCTACCCATTCAACTGAACAATCACACCTAATGAGTAAAAGTTAAAGGCAATGAATTGTTGGTTGAACTTCTAAAATTGATTTGTTAGATGAGAAATCAAAAAGAAAGACAATGTTACTTGTAACAAGAGAGAGAAAGTAGATGACAATGTTAATCTCATCTTAACATTGTTTCAATCACTAATAAAGGTACTGGATTTTTCTTTGATGAATTCTTCTCATTATCATCCATAGTTAGGGTTTATTTGAACTTGTTAGAGAAAAGGGGACAGATGTGTGAAGATGGATGCACAGCATTTTAACAAAACAAATCTTGTGACTATAGGTCTGGTTTATGATTGGCAGCCTATTTCTTGAAAATAAACCTTCAAAGATAACAAAAATCTTGATGAAAGAAGCACTTCTCAAGCTCAAAACTGGCCTGCTCAGGGTATCATGTTGAGAAAATATGATGAAAAAAAAACTTTTATTAATCAAATTAGATTATGAATGGTTAGAAATAATACTATATTCTTTCACTTGAAAGGTTACAAATCAAATCAACCCACTCGAATGATGAACGAATCCCATTTTAAGGATTAACATGAGGTGAGAACCTCTGTTAACATCCCTTTCTTAAGTATGATTAAACCCCTACTTAACATAATAATATGGCTCCTTTATATAGATTTAAGGATACCAACTAACTAGGAGATCAAACACTAATCATATCTTAATATTCTAATACCTACTATGGTAGAAAAAGGACTACCCTTAGCTTTATCATGATATTTTAGGCAAGCCAACTTAACTAACATGAGCCCTTACTATGGTAGAAAAAGAGTTTCACATGGTAATTAGACCACTGTATTTAAAAAAAACAAAGTTATAAGAACCCATTCTAATGTAAATGTGCCCAAGAGGGGAGTTGATAGGAAATTAGTCGCTTATCCTCAAAATTACACTAAAGCTAACCCTAATGCAATATAGGGCCAACCCTAGGTCATCTCCCAAGGAATGTTTTAAGTCTAATTGAAAGTTATCTAGTGAAATAAATCAATCAAAGTTTGTAGGAATTTAGTTACCTAGCTAATTACCTAATATGCAAGTAATTAAAATGCTAGTGAAAGTGAGTGAAATGAACTTCCCTTTTCACAATAATGGAACCCTAGAGATTAGTTGATTTTGGACTCATTATCTTCTCATGATTAGGCTAAGTTTAGCTTCCCTTTCCTCTTGACTAAAGCTGTCATGACTTAAGAAAATTATCCTAAGCCAATTAACCTAATTAGCTAACCTCCCTAGGTCTTAGATTAAAGTCCTAGTTCAATTAACCAATTGGTGAAGACATTAGCCAAGTGATTCACTCAAAATCCTCTCTCAACAGCCATGGTCAAACACATAAATTGAGCAACCACAAATTATGTCAAGCTACTCAACAACACAAGCATCAACACCACAAGATTATGCAATATTAACACAAGAAATTCACTAATTGAAAAACACAAGATTATGTGCCAAACAAAGAGTGGCAAAATTCAGTCATGGCTGTCTAAGGGAGAAATAAAATGAAACAATCCTCTCTCTTTACATCAACATCAAATTCAAATTAGAATTTACAAGCTAAGATGATTAAACCCTATATTAAGAAATCTAACCATCTAGTAAAAAGAGAAAAGGATAGGAAACAAAAGAACTTAGCCAATTTGAAGCTCAAGACTCATCCTCCATCTTCATCTCTCTAGGATTCCATAAAGAAACTTAGCCAATCTTCATCTTCAAGAACCCTAGTGATTGCTTGTGAAGGCCAAACTCCATAGCTCTTGAATGATGGAAATGAGCTTCAATCCTTGTGAAAATGGAAGGGATGGAATGAAAATGAAGAGACGGAGAAGAATGGTATGAGTTTTGTGGAGGTTTGGTGGCTGAAAATGGAGGTTAGGGTGCTGGAAAATGAAGAATAAAAGAGAGAAAATGAAGAACACTATGAACAAGTGAGAGAGAATGTGGAAGATGAATGAGATATGTGTTGGATCCCATTTAGGGCTTAAAATGGCGTGCTCCTTGGTGTCTCCCATCAGCTGAAGCTTAATTAAAATAAGGAAAAAGAAATTAAAATGTAAATGGGAGCCTTATCACACTTGCGAGGTGGCAACTTCCTATTGGTTTGTAGATGATTCCAATGTGTGCCTAATTTCCCATGTGTCATCCACATCATTTTAGCTGATTTAATCCCTCAAAATAATCATAATTCATGTGCAAACCATCAGCCATTGACCTCAAGGAGTGTTGACCTCAATTGCCCAATTGATGCACAAGTCACATGCCACCTATGTCACATAAATCACATAATTCAATTAAATAGCATATGATATAATAAAATCTAATTCATGTCCAGAATTAAATTCATATTTAAAAGGGAGAATTTATTAAATTAACCAAGTTTCAGGCTGCACAAAATTATATAAAAATTTCACACAAAGGCAAACCAAAAACTAGGACAAACTAAGACACTTAAGAAAGTGTTGACTTTTTATTTAATTACTCCCAAACTAAAATAAATTTTAAAAATATAATTTCACCATTCATCAACTGGACATAAAATGCACTTTGTCAATTTTTCTTGTACATTTTCTCAAAAGTTCATTTTTTGGACCAAAATGCCCCTAGTGCACTGATCTTAGAAACTTAGGCAAAGTTCCAAATCTAATGCAATGTGTGCACTTGAAGGTGATAAATCATTAATAAAATGGTCCTAATTGACAAATAAAAGTGGGTAACAAATGTGTTCTATCAGGAGTTAAATTAGACTAATAGAATTTTAACAAATTTGCATAATGAAAGAGATAAATTAAGGAACGATATTACTAAATAAGTTTAGAAAAAGAAAGAGAAGCTTGCTCAGATGTTTATTCAGGTTTAGCTCTAACTATTTAAGCTTACATTCAGTTCTTAACTTACTTGAGATTTCTTCAACTTACTCTACTAAGATTAAATTGACCTCTTGATTGCCTTATTACAAGCCCAAACTTCATATCTAATTCACTCTTCCTTACAAAGGTAATGAATAAACCCCCTTAAGCTGCCTGAGCTTAAGTCCTCTATTTTAAGTACAAAAATTATGAATGAACATAATATGTTCAAGAATGAACAACTCTTGTTATAACTCTCTCTAATAGTGAATATACAATCAGTTAAGCTCATAACCAATGAATATAATCATAAAAGGCAGGTAAGAAATTGAATGCTTAAGATCATGTAATAAATAAATCTTCTACATCTATCTTCATAAATGTGTCTCTTTACAGTTAAAGACAATTAATGATCCGTTACACACATTTAATTAGTAGGTAGACTCTTCATCTTCATTCCTTATGAGTTTCTTAGGAAATAAGGTAATGTCATAGTGCTTTTTGAGGAGTTGTGTGCTCACGACAAGTAAGGATAGTAATGGCTATATACATTTATTTATCTAACAAAAGGCAGGTAGGTTAATATCAATAGAGCCAAATGCTATACAGGTATAAAGGATAAGGATAAATTTGATAAGAGTTTAATGTGACTCAAGATTATATTTAGAAGGCTTCTTAATAGATAAATAAGCATAATAAAACAATTAGAATGTGAAAGGAGTGAAAAACAAGTGAGAGTCAAAGCTCACAACCTGGGACATGTAAAATAGAGCTTGTTTCTTCTTCTTTATAGTGGTATAAACATTCACTATATCAATAAGCATGATCATTTTGGGAAGAAGTATAAGTTGTTGTTTGGTTATAAAGAAATTGTATCAAAATAGCTTTCATAAAGGATGATGATTAGAGATTGACTATATAGGAATAGATGGGGGGTGTACCCCAATAAGCATGTTTATACTCATATAAGATGGCTATACCTAAATAAGATGGTTATACTAGAGTAGTTGTTTAGAGTAAAGCTTAATGGAACAAAGGTCACTATATCAATATAAGTGAAGTTTTAAGGGAATAAGGCTATTGTACTGATATAATAAATACTTATACTGGTATAAAGACTGGAGGAATGAAGAATATACTTATACCGATGAAAATGTTTATGTGGGAATAAGAGATCACTATACCAATATAAACATAATTATTTTGGTATAAAGGAATAACATAGACAAAGAAGCTTCAGTGTTCAAAGATGATGAATGAGAAATTATATTCAAATGAAATGCTTCTCAAATAACATAAGGTGAGGAATGAATTAGACTCAAGAAAAATTCTAGGAGAAATCAAATACTTAACTCAAAAAGAATCTCATGGAATAAAGACTTAAAAATTTAAGAGATTCATACTTATTATGATATATGCAAAAAATAAGAGGTATAAGGACAAAGAAGAATTAGAAGAATAGAGTTTAAAGATATAAGTCTAGTTACCCTTAATTGACATTAAATACCATTAAATTTTCCTATTAAAAAATCATCTTTATTTGTAATAATCAAAACTAATGTTCAACATCAAAATATTTAACAACCAAGTCCACATCTATTATGCTAGGGAAGGATTGAAACTCCTTTGTGCAGCTTGCTATAGTAGGGAAGGAAAGAACCTATACAAGTATATAGAATTGAAAACACATGTCCACATGAAGATTTCCCAACATATAATCTAGTGTACATTCATATCAAGAAAATAACCATAACAACCTAGTGTAGGATGCATACTCTATTCATGCTAACAATCAATCCTAGAGCTTAGATCTTCCAAGCATATTCCACAGTGATATGACCAATAATCCCTTAGATAGATAATAAAAAGGAAATAATGAACCATATATAATGATTCCTCTAATCAAATCCCCTCTCCCTAAGACATGGAGGCTAAAAGAACATACAATCCATAATAAATTTCATAATTCAATAAAGTTAAATTAAACTAAATAAAAATTTCAATCCTAACTGTGGTAATAGGATTTATTACTCCTTAAGAATCTGTAGGCCCTTATGTTTGTTCTCAAGTTAAGGCTCCACTTATTGTTCCTGCAGCATTTAAATAAAGGGGATGAGACATGGTCTTACTAACCTCTTAGAGGTCACGGCATATTCATGGCCAGTGAGTAACTTGGTTTGGTGAGTTTTCACAAACAATCAATTCAATGAGATTATCATGATATAGAACAAAAGAAACAACTACCTTGTCAATGAACAGTTAATATAATCTACCACGCTTAAAAAGAAAGGATCTAGTATATCAATATTAGAGTTGTGTAAGCATGCTAAAATATAGTTAGCCATAATCCTAAAATCGACATAACCATCCTAGTGAATACAATCATAGTATGATATATATCCCATTTAGAAGCAATTATAAAAACTCATTAAAAGCAAAGTCATAATTTCTAAGTCCATGAAACCAATTTAATAAACACAGCCATGTTATAATTTATATCCCATCCAACAACAATTCTAGAAATTTATTAAAATAAAAACTTGTTAAGAGATGTATTATTATATTTTATTCCCCTCCTTATCTCCTCCTTATTTGCTCAAGCTAAGATTTTAGATGATAGGGAATGATGTAATGTCCTTTTGAATGTTATAGTTTTAACACTCAAACACTCAAATTTAAAGTTAAAGACTTTAAAAGGTTTGGGATCCTAACTTAAAACATTTGGAAACTAGTTCAAAATACTCAAATTATATATTAAGACACATTGCAAGCAATAAATTCATTTGTACAAAGTATTGGAGGAAAATGGAAGCAACATGACCTAAAACGAACGGAATGGGTCTATGCGTTATGACATGTGGTACAAGGGCATGGGTTCTGGTTCTGTGTCATGCACTGTGGCACACATATCAGAATTTGCTATTAGTATAGTAGTTCTGATATGAATTTCAAATGTGCACCATTTTGTATCTAATATCCAATTGAGATTATTCAAGTGCCCACATGAAGCTTATTTCAAAATCTAATCAATGACACTAGTTTTGTTCAAATTTGATATCTTATTTGAAAACTAGATACCCAAGTGCAATTTGACCATTTCAAGCCAAACTCTCTTACTCAAGAAATCTTAATTCTAAGCTATATGTCATTGGCAATTTTTTGGCCTTGACCACATATAATGGGACAATTAACATATGATTAATCATACATATACACAATATCATGCATATATAAATTTTGTTGATAAACTACCCATTATTCATATTTATGGCAAAATTACATATTTATACAGAATTACCTTTTTGGCCAACTTACACATTTCATCACACTTCAAATTCATACCCATACACCTATAATAGTTCCTTAATCAACATCACAACATTTATCTTGAACACATATATACATGATAAGGCTAGGTTACAAAAAGCACACATATTTGCATTCACAAGATTATGCATACATACAATTACCCTGATAAAACTTATATGTAAGTTTATAAGCCATATCACACATATTCATTACATCAACCCTTAATTGGGCTGAAAAGAGAAAATCTACTAATCTCGACCTGTATCTTTCCCTTTTACTCTATGAGGGTTAGAAACTATAAAAATATAAATGAACACATGTGAGATTATAATCTCATTAATGAATATAGCTTGTTCAATATTTACTAACAAGAATAACCACATATAAGTAAATAAAAGCATTATAGTAATCATAATACTAAATATATATACATAATCTTGCCTTTATGAAATATCTTTACAAAATCACATATAATAGCATGATTGTTTATCCACCAAACTTCCAAACTCCCTGACTAAAACTGTAACATTTAAAAACTTCAAATCTCATAAAATTGACTAATTAAGGGATAAATTAGTTAAAAATATGATTAATTAATTTAAATATATTTTTGGGTTGCTAATTAGATTTTTGGGTCATATTTGGCTCTAAATTGAGTTAGGATAGAAATTGGATCAAGTTGGGTAGCATTGAGGGGAGAAAAATCAACATTTGCTTGCTGTATTGTGAGCCATGGCTTGTGTGGCATGCGCTATGGTGCACGGCACAGTAGGCAACTTAAATTTTGAAAAATCATTAGAAAAAGTTAATTTTTATGGTGGGAAACCTAGAACACGAAGGAGGCAGCTTTGGGCAATGCTAGGGCATTATTTTAGGAGGATTTTGAAGACAATTGAGCCTTTAAAATCTTAAGTAAGTTTCCTACCCTTTTTCTCTACCTTTTCATCTCATTTTTAATGGGATTTGAAACTAAAAATTTTGCTCTAAATAGATTAAGCCATGAGTCTATGTCTTGAAGGTTTCTATTGACTTTAAAGGTTCAATTTAAATTCATCAATCTTGGATATGTTGTAATATTGTTTGGTGAAAGTTAGATCAAGCCCTAACTTGATCATGGAGTTTTGAAGTGTGATAAGTTGAGATATTAAGTGTTATGTTGTGAGAGAGTTAGAGGGATGCTTGAAGGAATTGTGTGAACAAATTCTAATCTTAAAAAGCCTCTTTGTTTAGAATATGAGTGAGAAGTAGGAGAATTGAGAGGTTATTATTAGCTAATAGTGCTTATGTATATTAAAAATTAACATATAGTACTTGTTGATGTAAATTGTGGTGTGGGAAGACTTACCTTAACATAAGAAATTTAGTACCATGGGTAACCCTTTTAGTAACAAAAGGGTTTAGGTAACTAGATAATTTGCATTATTTGTTACCCTAAATAAGTTATTCTCAAGTTGCTTTTGTATGATTTGTTATGTATATATGTATAAATTTTGTAAAGGTTAACTATTTTAGAAAATGAGTGGAGTATTGGTTTGTGAAATTTTATATTTTTGAAGTAAATGGTAAGACTGGTTATATTTGTTTAGAAAGTTGTTTATGCATGATCAAGTTAAGATATGTAGTGAAATGTGGCATATTAGAGGGTGGGAGATCACCCTAGTGGAGTTAGTGAAGATTAAGTCCATATGGCACTGCTGGCACCTTGTGATGTCAGGTGTAACACTTACTCTCCTTAGTGCTTGAAAATAGGTGCAGTATTGGAGACATACTCTCCTTAATACCCAAAACGGTACAGAGTTAGAGACTATGCTCCTTAGCATCCATAGGATGCAGTATTGGAGTAACGATACCACAATTACTCATAATAAGGGGAACCAATAGTCCAGAAGTGGTTTAAGACACCTTGGCGGGGTAGTCCTACTATGAATGGTGAAATTGGGGACCATACATATGGTCTGGTTCTGTGAAATAGCCTACTAGTTAGTTCAAGAGTATTAGAGGACCAAATGGTTAGGGATAATGCATGTAACTTGTGGTGATCTTATATGGTGTGTATATTTTACTTGATTTAAGGCTTTTTTATAACTTGGCATGTCAATCAATAACATAGATTATCTTAGTTACTAAGATTTTTATCTCACACCGTAGTTATCATTTTATAGGTTCTACCACTGAGACTGAGCCAAGAAAGGAATCGAGAAAGGGCTAGCATAGTTGCTACATTCTCATTGTAAATCTTGATTTCATTTTAAACATAAACTTATATGAATAATATTATATATTGTCAACTAGGAATGCATATCATTTTGATTGGTTACACTTGTTTCATACTATGTTATTTTATATTTTAGCCCAATATTGTATATGATGTGGATATATGGCAATTTTTATGATGATGGGCTAAAATACTAATACAAGTGAAAGGAATGTTTTATCTATGTGGTGACATTATATATGTAGTGTATTATGTGGCAATAGAGGCCAAATAATACATGTAGTGTTGATTTAGTATTTTGGCTATATTGAGTGAAATGGCCATTGAGTGGTCAAATTTTGTGTTTGGTATGTTTTTTTGTGTTTGAATGCTCGATCAAGTATATTTTTATCCATTGGACTTGGTTAAGCCTCATAATAGGTTAATGGCATAATTTATGAGTTTTGGGTACTTAGATGGTTGAAAATTGCTTTAAAAAATGACTTTTGCATTCGAGTATTTGAAATTCCCATATGGTGTCAGATCATAATGAAATTTGTACGATTAGTTAGCTTATCGAATAAGCTTCACGTGAGCGCTTGAATCACTCTAATCAGACATCGGATGCAAAAATGGGGTGCATTTGAATTTTGTCTAGAAAAGTTATTATGATAGCATTACTGTAATGGACACGTGGTACATTTCTTGCAAGTCACAGTGCATGGTACAGTGAGAAAACTTGCCTTTTGTGCCATATGCTACGACGCATGAGCTAAAACACTCAAAAAAGACATTTTTGTCCCTGTTTTGAAGTGTTTTGCTTCCTAAAACTTTTCCATACTTCTAATACTTTTATAAATAATTAAGTTTGAGATCAAACTATAAATTTGAAGGTTTTTTATGGGATCCCAAATATTCCATAATTTTTTCTAAAAGATTATTAGTTTTAATCCTTATATATATAATGTGTGATTAGAAGCAAATCTTTGCTCCTAATTATGATTGTTTGGTGATTGTGTGGTGAATTTTAGTAATGTCATGGTGGACATTACATTTTGGTATCAGTTTCTCGAGTTTTGTGATCTAGTTATGGTGATATGTCCATTGCATTCATTTTCATTAGCTGGCAACTTTATGTACGCAATTCTTTCTCTTTGTCTCATTTCCTTTATTTCCTACCAATTGCCCTTCTCTACTTGGTTTCTTCATTAGGAGGGGAGAAAATGGTTTGAAGAAGTACTCAAAATGCTGGCAATTTACCAGAGAATGATGGGCCTATACTAAAAGTACAACCAGAGATACAAGTAGAATAATGACAAAGGCCTTAGGGTATTGATGCAATTCTTGAAGAATTGCGGGATATGATGAGGAACATTTAGAGAACTATTCAAAACCACCACGCTCTGCTCCATAATAGAGGTCATGAGGAGGAACAAAGGAGACAAAAGGAAGCTTATGAGAGTATATTGGAACCATCTCATGGTTTTGGTAGTAGACCTGAATCGTCTAGGATTAGAGCGAATGGAGATGCTCAAGGGATGGTTATTGATCAAGCATGGAGGACTTTCTTCCAGTTTAACCCTCCAACCTTTACTAGAACTATGAATGAAGGAGAAGTGGAGAAATGGATAGAGAGAGTTGAAACCATCTTTAAGGTGGTATCATGCTCTACGGAATAGAAGGTGATTATAGCCACAGTGTATCTTGTTGAAGATGCTAAACACTGGTGGAATTCTGCAAGACTAATGGATGGACATCAACTAACTTGGGAACAATTTAAGGAGATGTTCTTTAATCATCATTTTCCTCCAGCATTTAGAGATGAGAAGGAGGTTGAGTTTTATGCTTTTTGACGAGGAGATCTTGACGAGGAAGCATTTATTCAAAAGTTTAATTAACTATTAAAGTTTTCTACTTATCTGAATGAGACAAATGATAGTGAGTGGAAGGCCAAGAGGCTTTTGGAAAAGATGAGGCCTAAATATAAACAATAGATTACTCTGATAGGTGTAACCACATATGATGACATGTGTAATCGGCTCCAAATTGTAGTAAGAAGGGGTCAGGAAGTAGAAGCAAAAAGGAGATGAGATAGTCATGGAAGGTTCTCATCCTCCCTAAGCCCTTCTAGAGTAGTATCTAAGAAGATGGGTTATGACCCGAGTACTTCTACAACATCGAGTAAGAAGAGTTTTATTAGAGGATCACAGACTCAAGGAACTTTTCAAAGGAGTGGATTTAGAAGTTATAGTACTCTACAACCATTCCGATAGGCTTCTAATATGCCTGCCCTGACCTTGAGTACAGCTCGATCACCACCATGTGCTAACTGTGGGCGGTCACATCTTGAGAGGTGCTAGGCATGTTTTAAATATGGGAAGCCCGGCCATCTGGCAAGACAGTGCCCTCGAGGAAAGAGTGGAGATGACAGAGTAGAGATCTACCATTCTAGGATGAGTTTACACACTATCTCAAGAAGAGGCAAGAGCGTCGCCGAATTTGATAAAAGGTATTATTTCTATCTGCGAGCAGAAAATTGAATAATTATTTGATTCCAATATTACACATTCGTTCATTTCATATAAATGTATAGAGAGGTTGAGACTTCCTTTGCATGAATTGCATTATGTGATTAAAGTGTCTATGCCATCTGGGTCATCTAATATGACTAGTAAGGCATGTTTGAACGTAGAAGTGAGGGTTGAAAATCATTCAACCACTCTCAATTTGATATGGATTCTTATGAAAGGTTTGGATGTGATTATGGTATGGATTAGTTAATGGCAAATAATACCACATTAGACTGTGTTAGGAAGATAGTTTTATTACCGGTATATACTACACCGACTAATATTCCTAGCGAGTCTAAGTTCTTATCAGTGGTGCAAGCAGAGAAACTGGTGCAACAAGGATGTATGGCTTATATAGTTTTCTTCTTAGTGCATGGGGTCCATGATAGAAGTATTGATAAGATTAGGGTAGTGAATGAATTCTCTAAGGTATTTACAGATGATATGTCCAATTTACCTTAAGAAAGGGAAGTGAAATTCACGATAGACCTAGTACCAGGAATTAAACCAATCTAAAAGGCACCATATTAGAAGTCACCAACTGAGCTAGCTGAGTTGAAGAAGCAGATAGAGGAGTTACTTAAAAAGGGGTTTATTAGACCCAGTATGTTACTTGGGGATCACCTATGCTATTTGTTAAGAAGGACGGCAGCTTATGACTTTATATTGATTATAGACAGCTAAATAAGGTGACGGTGAAGAACAAAAATCCTTTATCAAGGACTGATGATTTGTTAGATCAATTGGTGGGAGCTTTAGTTTTCTCAAAAATTAACTTGAGGTTAGGGTACCATTAATTGAGAGTGCACTTTAAGGATGTGCCCAAGACAGCTTTCCGTACTAGATATAGGCATTATGAGTTCCTGGTAATGCCATTTGGGTTAACAAATGTGCCTACAGTTTTTATGGATTACATAAACTGCATATTTAGGCCTTACCTGGATCAGTTTGTCATGGTATTCATTGATGACATTATGATATATTCTAAAGATGAAGAGCAACATGCACAGTATTTGAGGATTGTGTACAAATTTTAAAGGACAACAAGCTCTATCCCAAGCTTAGCAAATATGAGTTTTGGCTATGAGAGGTCTAATTTTTAGGACATGTTCTGTCGGCGAAAGGGATTGCGGTAGATCCGCATAAAGTGGATGCAGTGTTAGAGACCTAGTTTTATGACTAAAATATAGAGTTTTCTAGGATTAACTGGATATTATCATAGATTTATCTAGGGTTTGCTCAGATAACTTCATCATTGACTAGGTTGACCCGAAAAGATCAGCCGTTCATTTGGGATGACAAGTGCGAGATCGCATTTCAAAAGTTAAAGGAGAAACTGACTATTTGTATAAAGTAGTGTTTAGTGTTTTCAGTTATCACCAGAGTCTAAAATATTTAATGGATTAGAAGGAATATGATGCAGAGAAGGTGGATGGAGTTCTTGAAGGACTATAGTTTTAAATTTAAATACCATCCATGAAAAGCAAATGTGATTGCAGATGCCGTGAGTAGAAAGTCATTGCGTGTCACTTGTCTAATGGTGCAAGAACACAAATTATTGGAATCCTACTTGGATATTCAGCATGACTTACTAGAATTAACTTTGTATAGTTTACAGTCCACGGAGATTACCATTGAGTTTTGGAGAGAGTTAAGGATAGCATAGCTTAAGGATGAGTATCTGTTGAAAATTTGAGAAGATATGGAAGAAAAGCAAACCACAGACTTTGGTTTCATGATAATAGATTTGTTCTGTATCAAGATCGGGTTTATATACTAAATGAGGGTGATTTGAGAAAGAAAATTCTTAATAAGGCATATAAGAGTAGATATACAATTCACCCTGGAGCATCTAAGATGTATTAGGATATGAAGCGGTATTGGTGGTGGCCTGAAATGAAAAGGGATGTTACAGATTTTATATCTCAGTATTTAATTTGCTAAAAAGTTAAAATTGAGCATCAGAGACCAGCAAGAACTCTACAACCACTAGAGATACCGAACTAAAAGTGGGATTGTATATCTATAAATTTTATTTTGAGATTACAAGAACCTAATCCAATCATGATTTTATCTGGGTGATTGTAGATAAGTCAACAAAGTCAGCTTATTTTCTAGCTGTATGAATAAGTAATTCATTAGAGAAGTTAACTGAGATATACATTCGAGAAGTTGTGAGATTGCATGGAGTGCTAAAGGACATTGTCTTTGATTGTGATTCGAGGTTCACCTTGAATTTTTGAAAAGCATTGCAGAGAGTAATGGGTACTGAATTAAGATTCAGTATAGTGTATCATCTGTAAATTGATGGACAGACAAAAAGGACTATACAGACTCAAGAGGACATGTTGAGAGCTTGTGCCTTGGAACTGAGAGGCAACTGGGATAGCCATTTTCCTTTGGCTGAGTTTGCCTACAATAATAGTTTCCACTCCAATATAGGGATGGCTCCCTATGAGGCACTATATAGAAGGAAATGTCGATCTCCTCTTTGTTGGGTTGAATTAAGTGAGAGAAGCATTATAGGTCCAGATATTATGGATTAAACAACACAAAAGATTCAAACAAAAACTTCTAATAGCTTAAGTAAGCAGAAGAGTTATGTAGATAGACGATGAAGGCCGTTGGAGTTTATGGTTGGTGACCATGTTTTTCTGAGAGTTTTGCCTGTGATAGGAATTGGGAGATCAATCAAAGTAAAGAAATTATCTCCTTGCTTCATAGGTCTATTTGAGATCCTCGAGAAAGTTAGGTCGATTGCCTACCAAATAGCCTTGCCACCACAATTATCTAGGATTTATGGTTTTTTTATGTTTCTCGATTGAAGAAGTATCAACTTGATCCATCTTATGTGATTGAACCTGAAGAGGTAGAGCTCGAGAGAATATGACTTATTGAGCAGAGCCAGAATGAATAATGGATGTTAAAGAAAGCAATTACTGAATAAGACTATTCGACTGGTTAAGGTGGTGTGGAAAGGAATGGTTCATGGTGATGCTACCTAGGAGACAGAGGACAAAATGAAGCAGCAATGTCTCTATCTATTTCCCTAAGTATGTGTTGTGGTTGCTGTTGAATTTTGGGGGTAAAATTCCTTTAAAGAAGGGGAAAATTGTAACATTCAAAAACTTTAAATCTGGAAAAATTGACTAATTAAGGGATAAATTAGTTTAAAATATGATTAATTAATGTAAATATGTTTTTGGGTTGCTAATTGAATTTTTCGGTCATATTTAGCTCTAAATTGAGTTAGGATGAAAGTCAGATCAAGTCTGGTGGCATCGGGGGGAGCAAAATCAATATTTTGTTTATTGTGTCGTGAGCCGTGGCTTGAGAGGCATGCACTACGGTGCATGGCACAGCAGGCAACTTAAATTTTTGAAAATCATTAGAAAAACTCAATTTTAATGGTAGGAAACCTAGAACACGTAGGGAGCAACTTTAGGCACTGCTAAGGCATCATTTTGGGAGGATTTTAAAGACAAATTGAGCCTTCAAACTCTTGAGTAAGTTTTTTACCCTTCTCCTCTACCTTTTCATCGCATTTTTCATGGGATTTAAAAGTGAAAAAATTTACTTTGAATGGATTAAGCCATAAGTCTATGTTTTGAAGGTTTTTATTGACTCTAAAGGTTTAATTTGGGTTTATCAATCTTGGATATGTGGTAATATGAAGCTACTTTATTGTTTAGTGAAAGTTGGATTAAGCCTTAACTTCATCATAGGATTTTGAAGTGTGATAAGTTGATATATTAAGTGTTATATTGTGAGAGAGTTATAGGGAGGCTTGAAGGGATTGTGTGAACAAATTCTAATCTTAACAAATCTCTTTGTTAAGAATATGAGTGAGAAGTGAGAGAATTGGGAGGTTATTGTTAGCTAATAGTGCTTATGTTAATTTTTAATGTAGATTGTTGTGTAGGAAGACTTACCTTGACACAAGAAATTTAGTATCACGGGTAACCCTTTTAGTAACAAAAGGGTTGAGGTAATTAGATAATTTACATTATTTATTACCTTGAATAAGTTATTCTCAAGTTACTTTTCTATGATTTGTTGTGTATATATATATAAATTTTGTAAAGGTTAACTATTTTAGAAAATGAGTAGAGTATTGGTTTGTGAAATTTTATATTTTTAAAGTAAATGGTAAGATTTGTTATATTTGTTTGGAAATTTATTTATGCATCGTCAAGTAGAGATATGTAGTGAAATGTGGCATATTAGAGGGTGGGAGGTCACTCTAGTAGAGTTAATGAAGATTAAGTCACTATGGCACTGCTGGCACCTTGGGATGCTAGGTGCTGCACTTGCTCTCCTTAATGCCTGAAAATGGGTGCGGTGTTGGAGACATACTTTCTTTAGTATTGAAAAGGGTGCGGAGTTGGAGACCATGCTCCTTAGCATTTACAGGATGTGGTGTTTGAGTAACAACACCTTAATTACTTATAATAGGAGGAACCAGTAGTCTATAAGTGGTTGAGGACACCTTGGCTGGGTAGTCCTACCATGAATGGTGAGCTTGGAGGTCATACATGTGGTTTGGTTCTCTAAAATAGCCTACCGATTAGATCAGGAGTATTGGAGGACTAGATGGTTAGGGATCATGGATGTAACTTGTGGTGATCTTATATGGTGTGTTTATTTTACTTGATTTAAGGCTTGTTTTTAACTTAGCATGTTAATCAATAATGTAGATTATCTTAGTTATTGAGATTTTTATCTTACCTTGTGGTTATCATTTTACAGGTCCTACCACTGAGACTGAGCTAGGGAAGGAATTAGGCAAGGGCTACCATACTCTCTACATTCTTATTGTAAAGCCCAATTTCATTTTGAGTCATGTACATAAACTTATATGGATGATATTATATGTTGCCAACTAGGAATGCATATCATTTTGATTTGTTGCACTTGTTTCAAACTATGTTATTTTATATTTTAGCCTAATATTGTTTATGATATGAATATATGGAAATTTTTATAATGATAGGCTAAAATACTAATACAAGTGCAAGGAATGTTTTATCTATGTGGTGACAACAATATATATGTAATGTATTATATGGTAATAAAGGCCAAATAGTGCATGTAGTGTTGATTTAGTATTTTGGCTATATTGGGTGAAATGGCCATTAAGTGGTCAAATTTTGTATTTGGTATCTTTTTGTGTGTTTGAATGCTCAATCAAGTGCATTTTGGTCCATTGGACTTAGTTCAAGCCTCAAAATGGGTTAATGGTATAAGTTATGAGTTTTGGGTACGTAGATGGTTGAAAATTGCTTTAAAAACTGACTTATGTATCCAAGTCTGTAAAATTCTAATATGGTGTCAGATCATAACAAAACTTACTTCATTAGTTAGCTTATCAAATAAGCTTCGCGTGGGCGCTTGAATCACTCTAATCAGACATCGGATGCGAAAATGGCGCACGTTTGAAGTTCGTTCAAAAAAGCTATCGTGATAGCATTGCTATCATGGAAACGTGTGCCACGGCACATTTTGCGCAAGCCGTGATGCATGGTACAGTTAGAAAACTTGCCTTTCTATGCCACATGTTACGGTGCATGCACCAAGAGCCGCAGTTCATGGACTAAAACATTTTTTGCCCTGTTTTAAAGTGTTTTACTTCCCAACACTTTTTTATGCTTCTAATGCCTTTATAAATCATTAAGTTTAAGCTCAAACTACAAATTTGAAGGGTTTTTATAGGATTTTAAATATTCCACAATTATTTCTAAAAGATTATTAGTTTTAACCCTTATATATATAATGTGCGATTAGGAGAAGATCCTTGCTCCTAATGATGATTATTTGGTGATTGTGTGGTGAATTTTGGTAATGTCAAGGTGGACATTACAGAAACTATAGGCTCTAATGAATTAATCATGATAACTCCTTTAGTGGTAGAAACACTCGACCGAAGGTATTCTATTCCACTTTTAAACTATGGCTTTCCTCTTCACATAAACATATGATAGGGGTGTTGTTGATTCCTAATTGCACTCTTACGAGCATTAGGGAGGTGCCAGATTGTCCAGATGTGCTATGGTCATAGTCCTTGATAAATGCTACACTAGATGTCCTATAGTGTCAGCCTGACCATATGGATTTTCACACAGATATCTCCATACACACACACATTTACATACACACAAGGTAAACTCCAATCCCCTAGATGATCATGCTCTTATCACTTACACATCACCACTTTCACATATTCATATATATGTATGTATATCAATTTCATTTAAAAGCCATTAATAACCAAATTTGCATTTTTAAAGAACATTTGATGCTAAAATCATGCATATTCTAAAACAACAAAATCATATTGTTATCTTTACTTCTATGTAGTTATACTAGTTAACAAACATAACAAACTATGTGATTACCTTAGCCTTTCTGTTCTCAAGAAAGGTTACCTATGGTATAACTTATGTACTTGAATACCTTTCAATTAATAAACACACTATGCATGTTTATCTACACAAAATTAGCACCTAGAGTCAATTACCACATTAACTAAATGTACTAATAGCCAAAATTATCATCTAAAAATCACCAATTATCCTTTCTAAGTCCATTTCATCCTTTATAACACATTCAACACTCTTGATAGGTTTAGCACACTTCCAATCAACTTTTACCCCTTTTTCTCTTGCTAAATTTAACCTATTTAAGCTTGTAGTTTTAAAGCTTTATCACTAACCTCTGAACTAGCTGTAAAGTTTTAGTTTAACTCTGAAGAGTCTTTTCATTACTAAAGGATAAGAAAACAACCCCTTAAAACTTTCCAATTCAATTTGTCTATAACCTATACTAAGAGAAATTAGAGTAAACTCAAAGATAAAGTCAGCACGAAACTTACCTGATAAGCAACAGGTCAGAAATATATCTTGAATGGTTGTAACCTCTTGCCCTATCAAAGCTCCCTCTTGCCTCCTCCTTTCTATGCTCCTTTTCTCTAGTTTCTACTTATACCACCATTTGATCTATGTACTAAAAAGCTAAAATTCTGTGCCATGTTGTGTATGCTGCAACGTGTAACATAGTAAGGGAAAACTCCCACCACACTTACATGTTCCACTCCCCAACATCATTTTCCTTCTTAAATATTCTCATTTAACATCCCAAAGGATCAAAAAACCATTTCACCATTCAAAACCTTAATCACACATTAATGCACTAATTTGCCCCTTGTTAATAATTAATTTTGGAATTAGGAAATTTAGGATGTTACAAATGATGTTTGGCCAATGATCCCATCATGAATCATGATAATCTATTTTCAATATATGGGGGTGAGTGTGTGATCCTGATCTAACCTTATTTTTATAGTTTAACCTATAACCTACAGCCACATCATGAAAATCTATGTCCAATATATACACATATGATAGAGTAGTTATGCCTCAGTCATTATAAATAAATTCCAATGTCACAGTTAAAAGTCAACACATGCCAATGAATCATCATCCAAGTTAGGTTAAAAGTAGTATCATCTATTTAGTCCTAAATTCCATATAACTCTAGTCAAGTAACATTCTCAAGGAGGTTGTACTAAGTAAAATATTCATTTAAGATTCCAAATTCCTTTTAACATCAACAAACTGAGTTTTTTCAAATATGTTATAATAGGCATGCTCATATTAGATTCAATTCATTAATAGTTACTTACTAAATCATACATACAAACTAACCTAAAAGAAGTTAATTGGGCTCAATTTTACTCAAAGAACCTAAGGTCCTCTTACTAACTCAAATGTCAAAGAAAAAATTAAGGGGTCCTTAAGGACATCTTAACACCTCTATAATTAAAAAAATAAGAAATTAAAAATCAAAATTAAATCAAATTAAATTTATTTCATACTCTAAGTTTTTCTCAAGGAATTCATGGGGGTTATCTATAACTCAAACTACTCTTGAAAATTTCTATAAATTTATAAGTTTACCCTAGAAGGGAAATATGGCATTAAATTCATATGGTTTGATTGTACCACAAATGTATGGCTAGTTATATTATGTACTCTATATTCCTAAAGATGTTAAAGTATCAGAGGATACATGGTATCCCTTGAAGAGGCTCAAGAGGATTACCATATTCAACACCCTAATTATGATATTAGAGGAATCTATAGTCTGGAGGTGGAGGAAAACCTTAGCCGAGTAACTCCTTTAATAAAGGTGGATAGATCAATTGAGATGGGTTAGTCTAATGGTGAATCCTATGGATTTAGTCAAGAGCAACAAAGGTTTGGATGGAATTTATGAGCATACATATGGTTATATATATATATATTTTGTTTAAATTATTTGTTTGCAACTTTACATGTTAATCAAAAATATAGACTATCCTTGCTACTGAGATTTTTATCTCACCCTATGGTTATTATTTTACAAATCTAGAGTCCAACAGTTAGGTGCAATAAAATAGTTTATGGTTTGAACACTTAGGTGCAATAAAATGGTTACAAAATTTGACTTTTGCATCTAGACATCCAAAATTCTCATACAATCTTAGATCATAACAAAAATTGTACCATTAGTTCTATTTTCAAATAGGCTTTGTTTGGGAGCTTAAATCACTCAAATCGGACTTCATATATAAAAATGGCACACATTCAAAGTTAGGCCAAACAAGCTATCATGATGCTTTTTGTTGTCATGATAGGGCATATGTGTGATATAGAAGTGAGAATTGCCATCTCTGCACCATATCCCACTATATAGAGACCACACTTATCGGCATTTGTGCTAGAATGTGTAAAGTTGACTATTTGTCCTTGTTTTCCTGTGGCTTATTCTATAATTGTTTCTATGCTTCTTTTGATGTTTTAAAACTTTAAGTTTGAGCTCAAACAATATTTTTAAAGGAATTTAAGGTCCTAAATATTTTTTAAATATTTTTAAAATAAATGTTATCGACCTTTCTATGATTAGATATGCCTAGGAGGGCTTAATTGTCACCTAATGGCATTGTGTGGAAATTGTTGTTTAGAGATTTGTGGCAATGTTAAGGTAGATATTGTAGTCTAGTATTAATTTCTCGAGTTTTGAGAATTAGTATACTGTGATTGTTGTGTCACATTCATCTATACTAGTTGGCAACTATATATAGACTTCAATTTCTATTAGTCTCTTTTTTTACTTATTTGTGCACTAATTTCTTTTCTTTAGTTGGTTTCTTCCTTAATATGGAGAAAATAGTTAGAAGAAACTGTAATTCTAGAAATCCACCCCACAACCCACTAGAGAATCATGGGCCATTACCAAAAGTACAATTAGTGCAGGAACAAAAGCCCTAGGAAAATGATGCAATATTAGAAGAGCTAAGAAATATGATGATAAACATTTAGAGAACTGGATAAGACCATGACACTCTACATTGTATGTAACATCCTGAATTTCTTAATCCTCAGTTTAGAGGTTAACTGAGGGTGAAGTATAAGTTAGTGTGGGATTAAAGATTCAAATGATTAATCGGTATTTTGACTTGTTTGTATGTTGTGTGAGTATATATGGGCAAGAGGAGTGCATTTTAGGTTGAAGCAAGTGCGCATGGTGAGAATAAATCTCACTGTGCCATGCCATGGTGAGAATAAATCTCACTGTGCCACACGCCATGGCTTGTGTTGCATGTACTGCGGCGCATAGACTAGAAATCTACTTCTTAAGTTGTGAAATTAGGTGATTTTTTAAAGTAATAATCTGAGAAACACATGAAAGAGGAGCGGTGAAGGGATGAGGAGCTAAGTCAAGTTATTTTATAGTGGTGTAAGCTGATTTAAATCAGTAACTTGCCAGGTAAGCTATGTATAACTCTTACCATCTATTCTACACAAATTTCTTTGAAAATGAGTTAGAGGGAAATTGAATCAGTGGAATTTAAGGGTTTGATTCTTGCCCAATAGTAATAAAAAGGTTCTCGGAAGTGAAATTAGAGCTTTGTGACTAGTTTAGAGTTGAATGGTATACCTTTGAACCCATAGGCTCAATTTTAGCTGTTAGAGAGAGGAAGTTAGAGTAAAAATCTGATTTGAGTGAAATAAGATCAGTTAAGGGAATGTAAAGTAATAATTGGGTAGTCATGGACTCAAAATTGATAAATGGAAAAGATTTTACAGATGAATATATCCCTAAGTAGTAAAAATGAGTTTTTGGTCAAAATGGACTAAATGACTAAAGTGTGCCAAATGCATTCAGATTACCATATTAGATGTGCGAAAGGAAACCTAAGATAAGCTTATGTGATAGTTGAAATCCACAGGTAACCTTTCTAGTGATAGAAGGGTTAAGGTAATCAAATAACTTCCTTTATTTCACTCTTAATTATAATTGTATGTTAGTATGCTAGGAAGTCTATGAAATGATTTTAAACTAAGCATGTTTTATAGCATTAAGTGATTATTGTGTGAAATGGCTCTTGGTTGAAATAAGCATGGAAATTTGTGTTTTGTAATGAAAAGTATTATATGTATATGTTATGTGTAAGAAAGTATTAAATGGTAAATGGTTTAGGAAAGCATGATCATAGGGATGGGAGTTTACCTAAGTGTAGAAGATGATAAAGACCATATGAAAAGATTTCCTTAGTATCCAGCTGGGTGCGGTGTTGGAAACAATTCTCCTTAGTGCCTTGAAAGGTGCAGTGTTAGAGAAGATCTCCTTAGTGCCTATTGAGGTATAGTATTAGAGATGAGAGACTCCTTAGTATCTTTGCAATATGGCGTTGGAGTCAATGACATCCTATCATGTGTATTAGGGGAAACCACAGGCCATATTGTGCGTTAGAACATCTTTGGCTGAATGATTCTATCACTGCAGGTGAGCTCAAGACTAATGAAAGTGTACATTAGTCTAAGATGAGCTTATGGTTTTGAGTCGGGGTGATTTGGAGGTTCAGTTGGTAAAGATCATACTAGTATGTTATGTGATATGATGAAATATGTTGAGATAATATAGAATCCTTTATGATTCAGGAAAAGTTGATAAAGAAAATGAGATATGTGATTTAAATGCTATTTCATGAGCTTTTAATGATATATTATGTTTATTTCCATATTGTTGCATGTGATAGTTAATAGGAATGAGTTATTATGTTACTGAAATTTTTATCTCACCCTTGTGGTTCTATGTTTATAGGATCAAGAAGTGATTCGGGTAAGGGAAGAGAGTTTGGACTGGCTTGAGTGTGAAGCTGTGTACTCTGAATTTGTGTAATGCACTAAATTGAGATTGCGTGTGTATGTGTGTGTGAGTTGCCATAGGGTTGCATGCATGTATTGAATTGAGATTTTGTGAAGTCTAGTTTGATTGTATGTATATGTGTTGAAATAAAACAAAGGGACTATGATTTGGAGTATATTTTGTTGAAATGATTTTGTGTTGGTAAATCTTAAGCTAAGGGATAAATTATGATGAAATGAGTAATTTAGGGGCTAAGATTATATTGTAAATATGATTGCATATATATATGGGTTGAGAAATATCCAAGTAGGCTAAGTTGTGCCAAGAAATAGCAAAGTGTATAAAACTAGTAAATTGTGGAAATAGCTGTAGAAGGGTCAAATTTTGATGTATGAGTATGATTTAGACATATTATTATTAATTAGGTGTATTAGATCCTTTTGGACTTGGTTCAAGGCCTAGTATGGTCTAATGAGAGTAAGAGATCGATTTGAGCACATAGGTGTGCAAAATTTTTAAAAAATTGACGTTTTGCACTTGGGTGTCCCAATTTTGATCGGACCATTAGATCGTCTCCAAACTTTTCTTATTAGTTACTATATGAGTTAAGCTTTGTATGGGCGCTTAAATCACTCCGATTGGATGTCGTATGTTAAAACGATGCACGTTAAAAGTTTGTCATTTTTGCTATCAAAATGATAGTAGAAATTTGGATAGGCATGCTACGATGCATGATGACACATGCTGTGGCATATAGCATAGAAAGGGTATGCGTGTGGCTCTTTGCCACATGCTATAGTGCACGAATTGCACACTGTAGCGTATGGACTAAAACATAGTTTTATCTTATGGTGTAATGCATGGCACTAGGATAGGATGTTGGTAGATTATGTCTATTACGTATTAAAAGAGTGTATGATCTACTTTTGCTGTGTATTTCTTTGATTGTATTGTGAATTGATTGATTTTACAAAATAAGTCTTAGGCCGAAGCTTTTGAAATGAAATTTGATTATTATAATTGATGTGAGGAAGTGGTAACATCGTAATCTTCTTTTATAGTGAGTGGTTATAAGAAAAGGTAACATTTTGGTATCAGTTTCTTAGTTTTCAAGACTTGATTGTTATTAATACATTCATTTAGAAATATGGGAACTTATCTTATTCATTAAACAACTCTTTCCCTAATGTCCTTTGTGTTTCATATTTTCATCTTTAAGAGGGGAGAAAATAGTATAGTATGAGAGGCACTCGTGCGAGAATCGTAGTATCTAGATAGGTTATAGAGGAGGAGCGAGAGTCAAAAGTTCAATCGATTCAACCACAAAGAGATAGACGTGATGAGCTACTGGAAAGGCTTAAGGATATGGTTGTCTACACACAAAAAACTATTAAGCATCATAACACGATCCTAAGGGGTAGAGAATAAGAAGAGTTGAAGCTTAGAATATCCCAATGCAGGAAGCATATAGTAGACCTAGACCATCTCAGAATTTAGGTAATAGACCAGAGATTCCTGGCACTGATCCATTTACTGATCATGCTTGGAAGATGTTTGTTCGATTCAACCTGCCAACATTTGGTGGAAGTATGAGAGAGGGTGAAGAATAATTGCAGATAAAATGAATGAAAACCATCTTTGAGGTAATAATCCATACTTCAGAGTAGAAAATTATCTTAGCCACGATGCAGTTGGTTAGTGTTGCTTAGAGGTAGTGGAAATTTGTCAAACCTACTAATGGTATTGATTGAGTTGGGATGAGTTCAAGAGAATATTCTTTGATCAACATTTTCTAGTCTCATTTAGAACAAAAAGGAAGAGGAATTTCATGCTTTCAAGTAGGGAGACCTAGATGAGGAAGAATTTATAAGAAGATCTAATGACTTGTTAGCTTATTCCACATACCTCCAACATAGTAATGACTCGAAGTGGAAAGCTAAGAGACTACTTGAAAAGATGAGACTCGAGTACCAGCAGCAGATAGCACTACTTGATTTGACAAAGTATAAGGAGATGTGCCATAAGCTAAGGGTAGCAACTAGGCGTGGTAAAGAGGCAGATGCTGAAAGGAGGCAAGACAGTACCGACTGGTGGAATCTCAAAGAGGCATAGGTTTAATGTGAACAGTTCCAGTTCTTCTGGAAGAAGAGGTTTCAATCGAGGATCGCAGTCTCAACCTGTGTATAAAGGGTCAATGTAGAGGGGTAGAGATGTGAGAATTAGGCCTCCACAATCTTTGAGGCAAGCATTGAATGTTCCAGCACCAACTCTAAGTACTGGAAAGATGCCCCAGTGCAACCTATACGTCATATCTCATTCAGGGAGGTGTTGGGCTTGCTACAAGTGTAGTAAGTCGGGTCATATAATAAGGCAATGTATAGAAAGCAGAGTTGAGGGGACTAAGTAAAGATTAATGGTTCTTGGCTGAGTATTCACAGTTACACAAGATGAGGCTAGAGCATCTCCAAACTTGATCAGAGGTATGATTTCTGTTAATGGTCATAATGTAGAGGCATTGTTTGATTCGAGTGCCACCCATTCTTTTATGTCTAAGGAATGTGTGGATAGATTGAAATTGTCTTTATGAGAATTTCCTATGCTCATTAAAGTAACAACACCTTCTGGATCGTCTAGTATTATAAGTCAAGCTTGTCAGAATATGGAGATTCAATTTGAGAACAAAGTTTTCAAGATCGATCTAATTTGTATTCCTATGGGAGGAATAGATATAATAATTGGCATGGATTAGCTAGCAGCGAATAATACTATACTTGATTGTACCATAAGGGTGGTTTCACTACCATCATTATGTGCAGCTGTAGAATCCTCATAGTGACCTAAGTTTTTATCAGTAGTAAGTGCTAAGAAGTTGATCCGATAAGGTTGTAATGCTTATATGGTATTCTTTGTAGCTAGCATAGTATATGATGGTGGGATCGAGAAGATTGGGGTAATAAGTGAGTTACCAGAGGTATTTTCAAAAGAGATGACCGGATTACCTCCTGAAAGGGAAGTTAAGTTCTCAATTGATTTGGTTCCTAAAACTAAACTAATATCAAAGGCCCCTTATAGAATGTCACTGTCAGAATTGGTTGAGCTAAAGAAGCAGATTGAAGATTTGCTAAAAAATAGATTCATCAAACCAAGTATATCACCCTGGAGATCACCGATATTGTTTGTGAGAAAGAAGAATGGCAGTTTGTGACTGTGCATCAATTATAGGCAATTGAATAAGGTAACTATGAAGAACAATTCCTCTACCATGGACAGATGATATTTTAGATTAATTGGCTGGTGCCTTAGTCTTTTTAAACATTAACTTGAGGTCAAGGTATCATCAGTTGAGAGTTAGTACAATAGATGTGCCTAAGATAGCATTTAGGACTCGATATGGCCATTATAAATTCTTAGTTATACCATTTGGTTTGACCAATGTGCTAGCAATATTTATGGACTATATGAACTGAATCATCTTTAGGCCATACTTGAATTAGTTTGTAATAGTCTTTATAGACAATACCTTGATCTATTCTGAGAATGAGGAGCAACATGTGAGGCATTTGAGAATGGTACTACAGATTCTGAAAGAAAAAAGGTTATATGGCAAGCTCAGTCAGTATGAGTTTTGGTTAAGAGAAGTGAGACTTTTAGGACACATAGTGTATACAAATGGAATTTTAGTGGATCTGTATAAGGTAGATGAAGCGTTGAAAAGGAAATGTCCTAAAGATACATAGTTTTCGGGGATTAGCTGGGTATTATCGATGATTTATCTAAGGATTTTCCCAAATAAGTTCTTCTTTGACTAAACTAACTCAAAAAGATCAGCCTTATATATGGGATAGCCAGTGTGAAGTGGCATTCTAGAAGCTAAAAGAGAAATTAACCACGACACCAGTGTTAATTATCCTTAATCTAAGGTTATCTTATGAGGTATACATAGATCATCTTTAAAAGGTCTTGGTTGTGTCTTAATGGAAGATAGTAGAGTTGTAGCCTATGCTTCATGACAATTGAGACCAGATGAGGAGAACTATGCTGTACATGATTTAGAGCTTGCAACAGTGGTATTTGCTCTAAATATTTGGCACCATTACCTATATGGTGCAGTGTTCACTGTGTTTAACAACCATAAGAGTTTGAAATACTTAGTGGATCAAAAGGAACTGAATATGAGGCAGAGAAGGTGGATGGAGCTTCTTAAGGATTATAACTTTGAATTAAAATACCATCTAGGTAAAGCTAATGTGGTTGTTGACACTTTGAGCCAGAAGACTTTACATGTGGTAAGTTTTATAGTTAAGCAATATAGATTGATGGAGTTGTTTATGGAGTCATGATAAGATGCACCATTGAAGGCATTAGTTGGTGCCTATTTCACTGAGATTAGCAATGATTTCTGAAAGGAATTGAGAATGGCATAATTAGAAGATAAGAGTCTCTTGAGGGTTAGAGAAGAGATTAAAGCAAATTAAGCTATTGATTTTGGATTCGATGATGATGGTTTTGTAGTTTATTGGGATAGGATTTATGTGCTTGATGATGTAGATCTAAGACGAGTTATCTTGAATGAGGCTCATTGTAGCAAGTACACAATTCATCTAGGAGCTACAAAGATGTATCAGGATGTGAAGCGATATTGGTGGTGGCCTAGTATGAAGAAAGACGTAACAAAGTTTGTGACTCAGTGTTTGACTTGTCAAAAGGGTTAAGATAGAGCACTAATGACCAGCAGGAATATTGCAACCATTGGATATTCGTAAGTGAAAATGAGAGAGCATTTCTATGAATTTTATAACTTGGTTTCTAAGAACTCAATCTGGACATGATGCCATTTAGGTCATAGTCGATAGACTTACTAAATCAACTCATTTCTTAGTGATTTAGATTAGTGATTCTTTAGAAAAGTTGGCAGAGATTTATGTTTGAGAAATGATAAGGTTACATGGTATGCCAAAGAATATAATTTCTAATAGAGATCCAAGATTTACTTCTAAATTTTGGGGAGCTTTACAACATGTCACGGGTATTGAGTTAAGATTCAGTACGTATATCATCCACAAATAGATGGGCAGACAGAGTAGACCATACAGACCTTAGAGGATATGTTAAGATCTTGTGTATTGGATTTGAAATGTAGCTAGGATAGCCATCTTTCTTTGGCTAAGTTTGCTTATAATAACAGTTACCACTCCAATATACAAATAGCACCATATGAGGCATTAATAAGAGAAAATGCAGATCGCCTCTTTGCTAGACAGAGTTGAGTAAAAGAAATATGTTCGGACCAAATATTGTAGATCAAACAACTCAAAAGATTGAGTTGGCTAGGCAAAAGCTGTTAACAACTTAAAGTAAGCAAAAGAGTTACGCAAATAAGCGTAGAAGGCCCCTAGAGTTCTTGGTGGGAGATCATGTGTTTCTGAGGGTTATACTAGTTACAAGAATCGGGAGATTGATAAGAGCCAAGAATTTAACTCCTAGATTCATTAATCCTTTCGATATTTTAGATAAATCAGACTAGTTGCCTATAGGATTGCTTTGCTACTACAGTTATTAGGTGTGCATGAGGTGTTTCACGTGTCGCAGCTTAAGAAATATAAACTTGATCCTTCACATGTGATAGAATTGGAGGAGATTGAACTCCAGGAGAATTTAACCTATAAGGCTAAGCCAAAGCGAATCATAGATGTGAAATGGAAGCAATTGAGGAACAAGATCATATGACTAGTTAAAGTTTTCAGGCAAGGCATGGCTCCTAGTAATGCTACCTGGGAGATAAAGGATAGAATGAGGCATCAATACCCTTACCTATTTCCTTAAGTATATATTTATATCTTTTATAAATTTTGGGGGAAAAATTCTTAAAAGGAGGGGAGAACTGTAATATCTTGAATTTCTTAATCCTAAGTTTAGAGGTTAATTAAGGGTGAAGTGGAAGTTAGTGTGGGATTAGAGATTCAGATGATTAATTAGTATTTTGACTTGTTTGTATGTTGTGTGAGCAGATATCAGCAAGAGGAGTGCGTTTCTGGTCAAAGCAAGTATGCATAGTAAGAATAAATCTTATTGTGCCATGCACCATGGCTTGTACAGCATGCACCGCAGTGCATGGACCAACAAATCATTTCTTAAGTCACGAAATTGGGTGATTTCCAGAAGTAAAAATATGAGAGACATATGAGAAGGGAGAGGTGAAGGGCTCAAGAGCAAAGTCAAGTTATTTTAGAGAAGTGGAAAGTGATTCGGATCGGTAACTTGCCAAGTAAGCTACTATAATGCCTATCTTCCATTCTACGCAAATTTCTCTAAAAACAAGTTAGAAAGAAATTGAATAGGTAAAACTTAAGGGTTTGATTCTTTCTGAATAGTGATAAAAAGGTTCTCAAAAGTTAAATTAGAGTTTTGTGACTGGTTTAGAGTAGAACAGTAGGGCTTTGAACCTGTAGGCTCAATTTTAGCCCTTAGAGAGAGAAATTAGGGCAAAAATCTAATTTGAGTGAAATAAGACCGGTTGAGGTGATGTAAAGTAGTAATTGGGCAGTCACGGACTCAAAATGGATAAATGAAAAAGAGTTTATGGATGAATGTAGTCCTAAGTAGTAAAAATGATTTTTTAGTCAAAATGGACCAAATGACTAAAATGTGCCAAATGTGTTTAGATTGGCATATTGGACATGCGAGTAGAGAAAGGAAGCTTGAGATAAGTTTGTGTGATAGTTGAAATTCATGGGTAACCTTTCTAGTGACAGAAGGGTTGAGGTAACCAAATAACTTCCTTTGTTTGATTATGTATTGTAACTGTATGTTAGTGTGCTAGATAGTCTATGAAATGATTTTAAGCTGAGCATGTTTTATAGCATTGAGTGATTGTTGTGTGAAATGACTTTTGGTTGAAATAAGCATGGAAATGTGTGTTTTGTAATGAAAAGTTTTATATGTATATGTTATATGTAAGAAACTGTTAAATGGTAAATGGGAACCTTAAATAGTTTGAGAAAGCATGATCATACAGGTGGGAGTTCACCTGAGTGTAGGAGATAATAAAGATCATATGGCAAGGTTTCCTTAATACCCAGTAGGGTACAGTGTTGGAAACAATTCTCCTTAGTGCCTTGAAAGGTGCGATTTTGGAGAAGATCTCCTTAATGCCTATTAAGTACGGTGTTGGAGATAAGAGACTTCTTAGCATCTTTACAATGCGGTATTGGAGTTAATGACGCTCGATCGTCTGTATTGGGGGAAATCATAGTCTATATTTTGCATTAGAACATCTTTGGTTGGGTGATTCTAATATGTTATGTGATATGGTGAAATATGTTGAGATAACATAGAATCTTTTAGATTGAGGAAAAGTTAAGAAAGGAAATTAGATATGTGATATAAATGCTGTTTTATAAGGTTTTAATGATATATTATGTTTACTTTTCATATTGTTTCCTGTGATAGTTAACAGGAGTGAGTTATTCTGTAAGGGAAGAGAGTCTAAACTAGCTTGAGTGTGAAGCCATGTACTCTGAGTTTTTGTAATAAACTGAATTGAGATTGTGTATATGTGTGTGTGTGTGTGTGTGTAAGAGAGAGAAAGTGAGTTGCCATAAGGCTGCATGCATGTATTGAATTGAGATTTTATGAAGTCTAGTCCGATTGTGTGTATTTGTGTTGAAATGAAACAAAGGGGCTATGATTTAGAGTATATTGTGTTGAAATGATTTTTTGTTCGTAAATCTTAAGCCAAAGGACAAATTATGATAAAATGAGTAATTTGGGGGCTAATATTTTATCATGAATTTAATTGTATATGTATGGGTTGAGAAATAGTCAAGTGGGCCAAGTTATGTCAAGAAATAGAAAAGTGTGTAAAGTTAGTAAGTTGTGAAAATTGGCCATAAAAGGGTCAAATTTTGATGTATGAGTATGATTGAGATATATTATTAATTAGGTATGTTAGATCCTTTTGGACTTGGTTCAAGGCCTAGTGTGGTTTAATGAGAATAAGGGATCGATTTGAGCGCTTGGATGCCCAAAATTTTTAGAAGTGACTTTTTGCACCCAGGTGTCCTAATTTTGATCGGACCATTAGATCGTGTCCAAACTTATATCATTAGTTACTATACGAGTTAAGCTTCATGTGGGCACTTGAATCACTTTGATCGCATGTCGTATATGAAAACAACGCATATCAAAAGTTTATCATTTTTGCTGTCAAAATAATAGCAGAAATTTAAGTAGGTGCGTCGCAGTGCATGGTCACACATGCCGTGATGCACGGCACAGAAAGGGTGAATATGTGACTTTATGCCATATGCCGCGGTGCACGAGCTAAACCTCAGTTTTATTTTGTTATGCAATGCATGCCACTAGGATAGGAATGTTGGTGGGTTATGTTCATTACGTATTAGAAGAGTATATGATCTACTTTTACTATGTATTTCTCTAATTGTGTTGTGAATTGATCAATCTTACAAAATAAATCTTCAGCCGAAGCTTTTGAAATGAAATTTGATTATTGTAATTGAATGAGGCAGTGGTAACATTATAATCTTCTCTTATATTGAGTGGTTATAAGAGGAGATTACATTGTAATACAGGTCATGAGGAAGAGTAGAGTAGACCTGAGGAACTCATGAGAGCAGAATGGAACTGTCGTATGGTTTAGGTAGTAAACCTAGTGTATCGAGGATCAAAGTTAGAGGAGACAGTGACAGGATTTCTATAAATCAAGCCTAGAGGACTGTCTCCTAATTTATCACTCTAACCTGCAATGGAAGCATGAGAAAAAGAGCAATAAAGAAATGGTTGGAGCAACTTAAGATGATTTTCTAGGTAGTTTCATATTCTTTAGAATAGAGAGTGACCTTATCTATAATTCAGTTAATAGAGGCCACAAGGTAATGGTGGGATATAAAGAACTGTTCTTTGATTATCATTATCCATTTGCATTCATAGATGAAAAAGGAGCATAATTTCATGCTTTGAGGCAAGGGGATTTAGATGAGTAGTTTATTAAACAATTTAATTAGCTTGCAAAGTTTTCCATCTATTTGAATGAGAATAATGAAGGTCAGTAGAAAGCAAAAATACTTCTAGAGAAGATATAAGCAGAGTACAGATAATAGATTTCCTTATTGGGTGTGAAAACCTTTGATAAAATGTGTAACTAGCTTCAAATAATGACTAGAAGAGACCAGGAAGCAAAAGTAGATAGGAGATGTAAAGTCCCTACTCATTCCATACTTTACTATTCCCAATCACACAATCATCAAACACAATTACATAATATCAAAGTAATAGCCCTTGAATTTTTTTCAAAATGTGGGATCTCGACTTCTTAAAACATATATTCAAATAACAGGACTAATAGAACTGCAAAAACAATTAATAACTCAATAAAACAAAACTTCTTTTCTTGAAAAAGGGCCATGCGTCTCGGCTTGTACCACCATATGCCATGGCATGTGGTACAGAGCAATGTGCTCTGTTTCTATCAGTGCCATACGCCACGATGCATATGATAGCAATTTCTACTATCATATGATATCTCAAAAGATGAACTTTCATTATGCTCCATTTCCACATCTGACATCTGATTAAAGTGATTTAAGTACCCACATGAAGCTTATAACATAATCTATCTAATAGAGCAAAGCCTACTAATGCCTAATCACCAGATAACTGATGCCCTAGTAGAGCAAAGCCTTTATTACCTCTCAAATACGTTTTTCCCTCCTTCTCCTTCTATTTTCACGATCCGACTTAGACTTTAAGTACAAATTCTGTGCTATGCTTCAACTACAGTGTATAGTATGGTGACAAAACTCTTACTACTGCTCATGCGTTATGCCCCAAATTGGTGTTCTATCATTCAATCTTATCAATATAACAGTCAACCAATATAAAATATCAACTCAACATCCCAACCATGATCAATCTACTAATTTCTAATTTACCCTTGATAAGTAACTAGTTTCTTGGATCAAAATTCAAGATGTTATAGGAGACGAGATAGTTTTGGAACGTTCTTGCCTTCCTTAGGTCCTTTAAGAGGGGTTTCTAAGAAATTTGGTTATGGCCTGAGTAGTTTTATAGTATTGAGTAGAAAGAGTTTTAGAAAAGAGTCATACTCCTATGGGACATTTTAGAGGGCTGGTGCTAGGAGTATTGGTGTTTCACAACCATCTGGGTAGGCTTCTAATATACTTGCCCTAACTTTAAGCACTGCTCAATTACTACTATGTGCTAAGTGTATCCAGTTATATCTTGGGAGGTACTAGGCATGTTTTAAGTATATGAAGACTGGTCATCAAAGTATATACCATTCTAGGATGAGTCTTTAAGCTATCCCTAGAGGAAGCTAGAGCATCCTTGAACCTAATAAAATGTATTATCTTTATCTGTGGGCAAAAGATTGAGGCATTGTTTGATTCTAACACTACACATTTGTTCATTTCACATGAGTGTGTAGAAAGGTTGGGACTTTCTTTACGTGAATAACCATATGTGGCTAAAGTGTCTACCCTGTGTAAATCATCTGATAAGACTAGTAAAGCATGTGTAAATATAGAAGTGAATTTCAGAATCATTTAACTACTCTCAATTTGTTTCGAATTCATATGAGGTATTTAGATTTGATTATCAGTAAAGATTGGTTGATGGCAAATAATGCCACTCTAGACTATTAGGAAGGAAGTTTTATAATCAATACATACTATACCAAAAGAACTCCTAGTTAGTCTAAGTTCTTATTAATGGTGTAAGTAGAACAATTGACGTAGTAGGGGTATTTAGCTTACACGCTCTTCTTCTTAGTGCATGGGCCCTTTAATAGGTGCATTGATAAGATCAATGTAGTAAATGAATTTTCTAAGTTATTCACATATGATGTGTCTAGGTTGCTAGAAGCGTATGTCGCTTACAACCTAAAATAGCTAAATTGATACTAATATGGTACTAGTGACAACCTAGGTCATTCTTCACTTCGGAGGCTAACTAAGGTTAATTAAGGCTAACTAGTAGACTAAACTAACCAAGGGTTGATTGATTTAAGTTAATTAAAATAAGTGGATAGATTTAATTAAAAACCTTATCAACTAGTGAAATGGAAATGGGAGTGTTTAAGCCTTTCTAAAGTTGAGTCCTTATATACTCCTTTTAATTAGGCTTAGGTTAATTTTCACTCTCATGACCAAATTAGACCCCTTACACAATTTTGTATAATTGTGCCTTCCTAACCAATTCAATTGACCAAGTCTTTGTACAATTTTGTACAAGTCCCTAATGAATTCCTTACTTAGGTGTAAAGTGATCAAAATTCCCCTTAAGTTCTCCTTATGTGCAGCTCAACTTATGGTAAGTCTAATGCATAATTTTACACACAAGACATTTTATCAAACACCAACCAAATATATTTATATATAGCCAATGTAAGATACATTCAACACACATAAAATATATATTTATAAGAATTATAATGTATTGGAGGACATTTCCAGAAACTACATAAAGGAGAATCAAGAGGAGAAATAATAAACCATCAAGCTAAATACTAATTTTGGACAATAAAAAGAAGATATAATAATGTCCCTAATTTTGAGAACAATATTACATCAACCTAGGTTTAATAGAGAGTGGTTATGACCCTTTACCTTCCTTGTGACACTTTAAAACTCCTTTAGCATCCTTCCCTCCTAACACTCCTGGTAGATTTATCCTTTAGTCATCTTGGAATCCACTTGAGTACAATCCTTCCACCATGGCTGAACTATAATCATGAACACCTTGAAAATTTTGAAGACAAACTATAAAAATAAAGCTCAAGGTTTGAAGAGTAAGGTGGAAGAAGAGAAATCAAATTATGATTTTGGTAGTTGGATCATGAGATATGGAGGAGAGAAGGTGAGATGGAGGTGAAGAACATAAAGAAAAATGGAGAGAGAATAGAGAAGGGTAGAGGCTGAAAAATGAATGGAGGTGGAATGAGTGTTGAAAATGAAATTACAGTAGTTTAATTCAAGCCTAGGGTGAATATGCCCAACTCTAGTGTTTACTAAATTGGTGAAAAATGACCTAGGAAATTTTATTATTTACTAGGGTAAAGTAGATAAAAATTCAAATGAAAATGGTCTAAAAATTAAATTACATTGAGAAAAAGACAATAGGAAATTAAGAGAGAGAGAGTGAATGGAATTAAAGTGTGGTACAATATATGTAAGACTATAAGGTTTGTACCTTCATCCCAAAACTTAGGTGTTTTGCCTTTTCACTCATCTAGTATTCTAATCTAATGGTCCTCATGTGCTAAATCCAAGGTGTGTAAACCTACACAAATAAATATGATACACAAGATCAAAGTTCAAAGCATATAGATAATAATTTGCATGTTCAATTAAAATTAATTCCTAAATATGTGGATACAATTAAATAATAAAAACTAATTATGACATCATAAAAGAGGCTTTAGGGCATGCCAAATAGCCTAAAAATTGTAAGCCTATAAATGCACAAAAAATCCTTTGCCTATGTGTAAGAGAACAAGTCAACCTAAAACTTTGACTTTCCAAAAACAATCAATTTGTGAAATTAATTATTCTTAATATAAGATGAATTTGAGAAATTTAATTGGACCATTGTTTTTTTGGACTGAAAATGCATCTTAACAAATTTTCTAAAACATTTTCTCAAAGTTTCAATTTTATGATGAAAATGCCCTTGAACAAATCCTACACTAAGGCGATTTTTCACAATCAATGCAAGAAATGTGTAATTTAGGTAAATATAATGTGATTTTTGGTCAATCATAATAAGAAAAAGTGTGTAATAAATGTGACTAATCAATTCTCCCACTCACCTTTTGCACTCTAGGCAAAATTCAAAAACAAAAACAAACTCTCAAAATCTTAAAACAAGTGTAAAGTAAAACAAAACAACTTGTCAAGGGTAATCAAGTTAAAAGTCAAGGAAATTTTTTACAAAAACATAAGAGATGCTGCTGCCCTAGTCAAAATACCTCATCAACAACAAGAAAACCATTAAAAAGATGCAATTTCATAAGGAGAGCCTTACAAGAATAGTGTATGCACTCGAGTACTTAAGTGTTTAGATAACAATTTCACTCAAAGTCCTTAGAAAAATGCCCTACCATAAGCTTGTAATCCTACTACCTCTCCATTACTAACATACAAATATTCTCAAGAATCAAATGGACTTTAATGGGATGTAATGTGGCTATGAAATGGATGCTCTTAGATTTGCATGTGAAAGCTAGGGTTTAGTTCAAGGAGTTATGTCTTGGCCACAATGTAAATATGCAACAACATTAAAACTTTTAAAGACTTCACTAAATGAATACAAAATGAAAAATGGATGGGAAATGTAAGTGGAATAGATGTGAAAAGTAAAGAAGAAAATATGTGACTTGTAACCTAAGTATCAATAGTTTTATTCAAAAAATTTCTTTTCTTTTTATTTTTTTCAGTTTCTCATCATTTTTTTCTTTTTCTTGTTTTTATTTTTTTGTAGTCATCTTGGGTATCAAGTAATAAAAGAATAATGCACTTGTTCTTTAAATGAAATGGAATGATGGAAGTTTAAAAAATGGGAAAATAAGTTATATCTATCAAGTTAAACCAAAAAAAGATGAGTTTTGAAACACACTTTGAAAACAATACATACACTCCATGGTAAAATAGGGATAGTATTTAAGAAATGAACCAAATAAACAAAATACTCAAAAGGCTAACAAAAAGGGTGATCAATCCATTAGGGTTGGCTTTTTAAGTCTATTGGCTATTTTTTAATGAATGCCATTATCATCTTCCCTACAACAAATGTAATGATGCAGCATTGATTAAGAGGAAAAACAAGTTTTATAGGCTAAAAATGTTAAAGACAATCCACACAAAAATGTCTTGGCTCCCTTCAATTAAGGTTTTTGCTTCTCTGATTAATAGAACACAATATAAGAGAAATCTTGTTCAACAAGGTAAAACAACTAAGGCAACATCATTTTAGGAGTTTAAGTTCTAAAATCCAAAACAAGTTTCTTAAATAACCCAAGACAAAAGAAGATAAATTTTTATAATTTTCAAATTTTTTTAAACAGACAAAAGCAAAAACCAAATTTTTTATCTCCTCCCTCATGATTAAATCATGCATTATTCTCAATGTATACATAGGCATATCCTTAGACAATGTTTTCACAGAAGAATGTATGAAAATTGTAAGAGATATTTTTTTCCAAACACTAAACCTAAACTAAACACCTAATTCAAGAATCCAAAACTCTTTTATTTTGAAAAAGAAACAAAGAAAACAAACATAATTCTAAAGAGGAACAACATATTTAAATCAATTTCCAGGCCATATCTAAATCAGTTTATTGTGATTTTCATCGATTAGATGAACTGCATTTTTAGTTTGTTGTGGTTTTCATGGATTACATGAGCCCCAACAAGCCAGTCCATGCCCACAATCGCATCAATCTCTTTCGTGGGAATGCATATAAAATCTATTACAGATAATTGAAGCTCAAATACAATTTCTACTTTCTGACAAGCCTAGCCAGTAATATTCAAGGATCTTGAAGGAGTAACTACTCTAATTCACATAGGCAACTCTTTCATTTCTAATCTTAGTATTTCTACACATTCTTCTTAAATGAAGGAATGTGTAGCTCTAGAATCAAATAGTGCTTTTATCTTGTTACCATAGCTAGAAATTTTACATTTGATCATATTCAAAAAAGCTCTAGCCTCTTTTTGTCACAGCAAAGACTCATCTTGGAATGGTCAATTGTTGCTTTGTCGCCTCTATTCCACCCTCTGGACAATCTTTGGCAATATAGCCCAGTTTTCCATATTTGAAACAAGACTATCAATTGCTTGCATAAAATCCGTCATCTTATAGTGCTCAGAATAGGAGCTAGTACATTCAAAGCTTGCCTTGAAGGTTGTCATGGCCCATTTGATCTTGTTATTTTGTTGCACATAACCCCTCTGAATTGACCAGGTCTAGGAACCTCTGATAAAACTCCTCTTTCTTAAAGCTCTATAACTGCTTGAGCTATTATTTTAAAAAAAATAGAGAGAGAAAGACTGCCCGATAGACCCAGAGAAGATGTAAATCTTCCTATACTATCCCTCTTCTTTTCAGCCTCAGCTTTCCTACCTCTTCTAGCAGTTGTTCTCAACTTGTGGCACATTTCTTCATATGTAGTCACATCCAATAAAGTAATCTATTGCTTATACTATGGATGCATTTTCTCTAATAACTACTTTGCCTTCCACTTTGTATCATTGTAATGTTAGAGATATGTGAAGTAGATTAACAGATCATCGAACCTCTTAATAAATTCTTCCTTATCCAGATGCCCTTACCCGAATAAGTAGAACTCTCCTCCTTTTTTAGTACGAAAGGACGTCGGGAAGTAATAGTCAAAGAATACCTCCTTGATATATTCCTAAGAATACCTTATACCACCAATCAGTCTCATTGAATCCTACCATTTCTTGGCTGCTTCAACTAATTGAACTGTAGCTAGGATTACCCTCAGCTTTGTCGTACATGTCATTACTTTGAATATGATCTCAAGGCGCTCAATCCACTACTTGGCTTCACCCTCTTTTATACTTCCATCGAAAATCGATGGGCTAAACCATACAAAGGTCTTCGAAGCTCAATCAATAGATGGGTTAACAACAATTTCCACAGCCTACCTACTACCTAAAGCTTGAGACAACTCAGGTCTATTATGAGCTTCCTCTTGTATTGATCTGTCCTAACCTTCGTTCTCATTTGCCTACTCTCTACCCCTTAACATCACATCATGATCTTGCACTGTTCACCTAATGTCGATCATCATGTCTCTTAATTCTTCTAATAAACCATCTCTTCTATCGGCTTGTTGGAGCTCATCTAGTTGAATCTCTGGCACATTCTCATCCTCAATTGGACGTTGTGATACTTGAGTACTTCTTGAAGCCTAAGTACCTCTTTTCACTTTCTCCCCTCCTAAGGAAAAAAAAGAAAGAAATTTAAGAAAAAGGGAAAGAATGGTGTAATGAATAGTATATAAGTTACCAAGTGCTAATATAAATGTAAGGAATAAAGAAGAAGACTAGATCTCAAAACTCAACAAACTGATACCACCTAAATGTAATGCCCTCACTGACATTACCATTCACTCTTTCATGCAATCCATTAAACTATCTAAACCCATTTTCTTTGAAGATTTGGAATCCCAATATAAAAACTTTTGAAATTACTTCATAAAAATGATTTAAGTTAAACAATGTAGTACACAACAAAAGCAATCAGGAACAAGTAAAGAATACTAACTCAAAACACTGAAATTTTCACAAATTATGAGCCATACATCGCAGCTCATGCTATATGCATTGGGCATGTGGCACATAGACACTAGCTACACGCTCTGTGCTATACACCACTGTATGTTGACATATGCAGCATGACGCACACTGTAATGCCCTCACTGACATTACCATATATTCCACTACAAAAATCACTAATGACTTCTAATCTTTGAGTTGAAATTATAGAAAAACATGAGGATCCCAATAAAAGATTTCTAGAAAACACTTTATAATCATTTGGGTTATTCAATAAACAATTACATACATAGCGGAAGCATATAGATTTGGTGCGTTAAAAGTTAAGAAAACATATGCATCTCTTAAAAATAAAGTAAAAATTTGCACCGTGCGCCACGGCTTATGCCATATGTGCCACAGCATGTGGCACAGAGGCCACAATTGCCTGCTCTGTGCCGTGCGCCATGGCATGCGAGTACATGTGCCACGACACACACACCTGAATTTGCTGTCAAATGGCAGTTTTAGATATAAAATTTAGATGTATGCCATTTCCACATATGAAGTCCAATTGGGATAGTTCAAAGTGCCTACACGAAGCTTATTTTGAAATCTAACTAATGAAATTGGTTTCATCCCAAGCCGATATTTCTATCAAAAATTGGACATTAAAGTGCACTTTGACCATTTTCTGTCAAAGATTTGCCAAACACCTAATTGACCATCCACATGCATAATATAACATATATGCACAAACTTGGTCTATAAATCGGCTGATTTCATTCTTTGGGCCAAAATCATATTTCATCTCCCTCATCTCATATATGGCCAAAACACTACAAAAGATCTCTACCTATCTCAAATACATAGATAATTACATTCATCCACTAGTCCCTTCGATCAATTTGTCACTCACACCGATACTAGAACTAGGGAGTTCAAAATCACAAAAACATACTATAATCATAGCTAATGTACATGTACAAATCCTAAGGCAACTTATACATACTTTTAGCTCATAATTTACAAATCACTACACCATATCTTACGATTTAGGCAAGAGATATCAGCTTAGCTTGTATCCTTTTCCTTTAACCTACTAGTACAAGAACCTAAAAAATATAAATAACCACAAGTGAGATAAGAATCTTAGTAACTAAATATAGCTCATTAGATGTCTATTACCATAAATAACTATGCCAAAGTAACTTAAAACATCATATAGCATATATATATAACATATCAATACTAAATTATCTTTTTCACATATAAATAACATTTCAAACACTTTTACACTATAGCATGATTAAGTATTCACCAATACTTTAAAGCTCCCTGACACAAAACCATAGGCTCTTCTAGATCAACCACTTGTTGACCTAAGCTCACTTTCAATGATAGAAATACCCAGCCAAAGGTAATCTAACCCACCTACAGAGCATGGTTTTCCCTCTTCACACACTTGTGATAGAGGTGTCATTGACTCCTAACCGCATCTTAACGGGCACTAAGAAGTTGTCAGATTGCCCGAATGTCCCATAGTAACAATCCCATAAGATGCTATACTAGATTACCTAGGTAATAAGCCATAAAATGCTGTATTGGATGTCTCATGGTGCTAACCCGACCATATGAATTTTTTTTCACTCAAAAATCTCCACACACACATACAACCCCACATATCCTGGGTGAACTCCTACCCCCTATGATCATGCTCTTTCATAACTTTCACTACTTATACACCTTTTCGCACCATATATATATACTCATGAAAATCAATAACTTTCTAAATTCATTTCACAATACAAAGTTCATGCTAAAACTCATAAATTCACAATTTAACATTTGACATTCACTTTTACACAATTATAACTATTAATAAACATAATAAACTATATAGTTACCTCAACCTTTTTGTTCGTTGTGTAACTTCAACCCTATTCAAGCTCCTCTCTCATAATTTGTGCGTCACACAATAGAATCCATATAGAATTGGCATTCAGAGTCAATTCCTTTATTGACCAAAATTCCCAATTATTGCAATTAAACACTTAATTGCTATAAAATCCATATTTCATACTCGATTACACACATTATCACTAATCACCCCTTACTTCAAGCTTTAACATTGTCTAGCAATTGTTCTCTCACTACTCTCTCTCTAGATTAGGGCAATTCTTGCCTAAAGCTTCAAAACTTTATCGTTTCGACTTAAACCCATTATAAAGTACTCGTTTAACTCCAAATAACCTTTTTATTACTATCGGGTAAGAAATCAACTCTTTAAAACTCTTGAATTTACTTTCTCATTAATTAAAACTAAGAGAAAATAGGATAGATTTGGAGGTCAAGGCAGTACGTGACTTACCCAATAAGTAATGAGTCTGAAACACCGTCCTTGCTCTTAATTTAGCTTACCCTAACACAGCCTTAGCTCTTCTCCACATAAGACCTCTCCTTCCATATTTCTCCCTTTTGTTTTTTGAGTTGGACATGTCCTTATTAATCTGATTTCTGCTCCATGTGCCGCAACGTATCTGCCACCCGCCGCGGCACATGGCACAATAAGGAAAATCCTTACTATGCTCACACGATTTGCTTCAGGACCCCGCTCTTCTACTCATATTTGTTCATATAACATCCCAATGAGTTAATATATCACTTCACCACTCTGAACTCTAATGCTTACATTAAATTACTAATTCATCCCTAGTCAGTTATTAATATAGGATTAGAAATTTAGGATGTAACAATTCTCCCCTCCCTTTTAAGAATCTTGTCCCTAAAATTGAAACAACTATTAACTCATACCTACCTAAGGGAATAACTAAGGGTATTGTTGTCTCATCTTAGCTTCTGTCTCCCAGGTCACATCACCAGGAGTTATACCCTTTCAAAATACTTTCACCAGTCAAATAGTCTTATTTCTTAATTGCTTATCTTTTACATCTACTATTTGTTCTAGTTCTACCCTATAAGTCATATTTCCTTGTAATTCTACTTCTTCAGGATCAATCACATGAGGAGGATCAGGTTGGTACTTCTTTAGTTGAGACACGTGGAATACATTATGAAGCCCATATAACTGTGTAGTTAATGCAATTTGATAAGCAACTAGTCCAATCCTCTCTGAGACTTCGAATGGACCCATGAATCTAGGAGTTAATTTCTTGGCTCTAATTTATCTCCTAATCCTTATTACGAGCATAACTTTTAAAAACACATGATCATCTACCATAAATTCCAATGGTCTTCTTCTTAGATCAGTATAGCTCTTTTGCCTACTTTGAGTTGTCAATAACTTCTATCATATCAACTCAATTTTCTTAGTAATTTGATCCATAATATATAGCCCTACTATGCTTCTTTCACTTAGTTCGGTCTAACACAGAGGTAATCTACACTTCCTTCCATATAAAGCTTCATATGGAGCCATTTGAATGCTGGAATGATAACTATTACTGTATGCAAATTCAGCTAATGGCAAATAGCTATCCTAACTACCATACAACTCTAATACATAAGATCACAACATATCTTCTAGAGTTTGAATGGTTCACTCTATTTGTCCATCAGTCTGAGGATGATAAGTAGTACTAAACTTCAAAGCAGTACCCATGGCTCTTTGTAACGCTCCCCAAAACCTGGATTTAAATCTCGAATCTTGATCAAAGACTATTTCCTCAAGCACTCCATGTAAATGTACAACCTCTTGGATATAGGTCTTAGCCAACTTCTCTAGAGAATCACTAATCCTAATGTCTAAAAAGTGAGCTAACTTAGTTAATCAATCAACAATCACCCAAATAGCATCATATGCTGATTGAGTTCTTAGTAATCCAGAAATGAAATCCATAGAAATGCTATGCCATTTCCACTTAGGTATTTCTAATGGCTATAGTGTCCCAGCCGATCTTTGATATTCAGTTTTCATATTTTGGCAATTCAAACACCGTGCTACAAACTCTGTCACTCTCTTTTCATTCTTGGCCACCACCAATAATGCTTAATGTCCTTATACATCTTTGTAGCTCCTAGGTGAATGGTATACTTACTGCAGTGTGCTTCATTCAAAATCACCCTTCTCAAATCTTTATCACTAGGCACACAAATTCTATCTCAATCAATTATGAATCCATCATCATTGAACCTAAAGTTCGTAGCCAGATTCGATTCAACCTCTTCTCAAATCTTAAGAAGATACTTATCTTCTAACTGTGCGATTCTCAATTCCTTCCAAAAATTGCTACTGATTATAGTAGTATAAACACCAACTAAAGCTTTCAACAGTGTATCCTATTGAGAATCAATGAAAGACTCTATTAGATTGTGTTCTTGAATCATTAGACTGGCTATATGTAGCGTCTTCCTGCTCAACACATCAGCTACTATATTAGCTTTTCCCGAATGGTATTTTAACTCAAAGTTATAGTCTTTAAGCAATTCCATCCATCTTCTTTGTCTCATATTTAATTCCTTCTAGTCCATTAGATACTTTAAATTCCTCTAGTCATTGAATGCACTAAACATTGACCCAAACAAATAATGATGCCAGATCTTCAATTCAAAAACCATTACTGCTAGTTCTAAATCATGAGCCGGGTAGTTCTCTTTATGTGGCCTAAGTTGTCTTGATGCATATGCCATGACTTTAACCTCTTTGAGGTTAAATCACAATTAACTCTAAATCTTTGTAATTAAAGGTTTTAAAAGAAGAATTCCTCAAAAATTATTTCAAGGAATTCCAATTTGCTATTAAAAATCTGAAATATAATTTAAGAAGTCCAAATCAGAGTTTTGAACAAACTGAAGGCTTGAAAATCAATTGGGACCCAAATAATGAGTTTTAAAAATATAAAAAAAATTTGTGCAAAAAATGACATGTGTGTTGCGGTGTGTCTTCTTTGTGCCATACACCGTGGCGTGAGGTGCCATGCACCACAGTGTATTGCATGAAATTTGATAGATCAGTGTTGTCATTTGATATCACAGGGAGAGAACTTTCGACGTGTCCCAAATCTCCATCCGATGTCTAATTGAGGTGGTTTCAGTATCTGTATGGAGCTTTCTCCGAGCTCTAGCTAATAGCACTAGTTTCACACTCAAATTCATTTTCTATAAAAAGTTGGACACCAAAACCCATTTTGACACATTTTTACAAAATCCCCCAAATAAGGTATCCCAACTTAACCACTCGTGCCAATAGCCTACACCAACCCTCCGACCACACTCAATAGACTCTTGCAGACTCGTGTAACACACCACACGCAATCAAACACACTTATTTCACAAAATCACCACTCAACCCTAAATTTTCACAAAAAATAGAGGGGGAGAAAAGTTGTACAAAATCAATCATTTCATTCATATTTATCAAAAATACATATGTTCTACTTACACAAGTATTTTGGCCCTATCCACGGGTTCATAACAAAAACTCACTAACCTAAGGCACAAAATACACTAGTTAAATACAAAATCATGCAAGTAGTGCACCAATTATGACAATTAATCCTAGCTGGCAAAGGTATTAACAAATACACATTAAAGAGCAAAAGAGAGGCATATAGAGGATTTACTCGAACAATCCTAAGCCTCAGTATGTTTTCCCTGACTTGGATCCGATAAGCTAGGCCCTAAAAATATTGAGAATTGAGGGGTGAGTACAACCACTCAGTAACCAAGTTTCAATTAACCCTTACAGTTACATATTAATTGTAAATAAATGCAATTAGGTAAATAAACATATATTTCACATAGCACTAGGCCATAGTTCACAAAACTAACAACCATGTGATCGGGCTTGTAACAAAACACCATATCATTTTAATTCCAAAAACATAACCCTGGGTCGTAAAAATAACAACCATTCTCCCTTAACACGTGCTGGACCACAAAATTAACAACCAGGTGGCCGGACTTATATGCATGATCATATGCCAACCTTATATCTCCTGTTACCTCCAACACAAAATCGGTGGCTATCACATGGCTACATCCTTCATGAACTAACCCAGTCTTCTATTTGTGAGGAGCTACCAGGCCATGGTTAGCTCACTCACTTATGTAATCTGGTCTCCCTCAATACTAACAACTATAGGGTGTCGTACCCCTAATCTAGCCTCTTCATGAACTGGTAGACACTTGTTAGGTTCAAGTCCCTCGTAAAATAAGTGGAACAGTCCTGAATCAACCATGGGATAAGGGCTACCTCTTGATTCTAATGGTTGATGTCAAGGCTAGTTCTCAATTCTAATGGTCACTGCTAATACTACATAGATTTCCAATCAATCTACTCCTCTCCTTAGGTGAACTCCCGCCAATGATTATCACACATAATATGTATTTTAACAATCATTTCTCAACACATGAACTCATATAACATAAATGCTCCACAATTTAACACATAATTCATCACAACTCTCTACCCATAGTAATAAATCACAAGTAATTTCATAAAACATCAAAGGTGGTAGAATCAAGCTTTTCTTTCAAAGAAACCATTTCACAAATTAAAACTTTGCCTATATGCATCATCAATTAAACTTGTAAATCACATTTCATGAATAATTAACATTCAACTATAAAAATTAAGTGTCCCCTGATTACCTCAAACTTTTGAGAGGTTAAAGGTTTGCCCCTCACTATATCAACTATCCAAAGCTTTAATAAACTTGAAAGGTGCCAAAACGAACCTCTATTCATCTAAACCAAAAGAACATCATCATTACTTAACTCTTGAACATAAAACTCCGCAAATACTATTTTAACTGACTCATAATCAATACCCATTCTTACCTAATGGGCTCATTAGATTCCATCAATGCACATTATCATTAATAACGCCTCAAACCATCATTAATACACATTAACTTCTCCCAATTACCTTATAAATGCCAATTTTCAAACATTCAATGCTCTCATGGACCAACCACTTCTAAAATCATCAATGTGGTATTCCAATACATTAAATCACTCTTATTAATCTTATTTTAACCAATGGAATCAAACCCATACTCTTATGGACCAAAGATCCATCTCCTAACTCAAACCCTACCATAAACAATCATAAATGAGAGAGAGAAAGGAAGAAGAAGGCACCATGATCTTACCTTGGGTGTTTGGGAGCTCTAATCTATCAACAATGGGACCAAATGTCCTACCCTAATAGAGCTAAAACTAAGCTCTTCATTTTCCTCCTCTTTTTTTCTTTTGTTTTCACGTAGAAACAAATCATGTATATCTAATTTTTAGCCATGTGCCATGATGCACGCTGCCTTCCGCCATAGCATATGCTATAGAGGAGCCCGTTATATTTAAATTGCCTCTGTGTGTTGTGGCGGACCAACCACACATCGTGGCATATGGCGCAAAACATAACTCTTCATTTTTTCATCTTCTTTCCTTGCCCGAGTAGCCCGCCATCAATCCTCACCCACCTCTAGAGCTAAAATTATAACAATTTATATGAAGTTAAGCGCCTTTGGCCACACACCTCATTAACTCACTAACTATCCTAATTAGGTTAATAAATTAGGGTTAAAATTTTTTTGGATGTTACAATTCTTCCATCCTGCATAAGTACGCAACCCAAACCTCTTAGGGAAGCATCTATATACACCTCATATGGTAGACTTACCTAATAAGTAATTAGTTAAAAATATTATCCTTGCTCTTAATTTAGCTTGCCCTAGCACAGCCTTGGCTCTTCTCCATACCAGACCTATCCTCCTATGTTTCTCCCTTTTGATTTTTGAGTTAGACACATCCCTATTAATTTGATTTTTGTTCCATATGCCATGGCGCATCTCCCACCCATTGCGGTGTGTGGCACAGTGAGGAAAATCCTCACTATGCTCACATGCTTTGCTTCAGGACCTCGCTCTTCTACTCATATCTGTTCATCTAACATCTTAATAAGTCAATATATTACTTCACTACTTAGAACTCTAACATTAAATCAATAATTCATCCCTAATCAGTGATTAACACAGGATTAGAAATTCAAGATGTTACACACACACACACACACCATATTCTGCTATTAAAAGGTAGTTTTATGGTGCAAACTTTGGATGAGTGGCTTTTTTGAGTCTGATGTCCGATGGGAGTGATTCAAGTACTCATATAAAGCTTGTTTCATAATCTAACTAATGACACCTTTTTATTTAAATATAATATCTCATTAAAAAATTGGACACCCAAGTGCATTTTGATCATTTTAAGTTAAAATTTACCACTTAAGCAATACCATTTGAAACCATAAGTCATTAGCTACTTCTAAGGCCTTAACAACATCCAAATGGATAATGTAAACTTGATTGAATAGTTATATAAGGAATATAACATGCATGCACACATTTGGCCTCTGAACTGCCATTTCACACTTTTGGGCATAATTTTATTTTCTCATCTATTTTCACAATAATGGCCAAATTCTCCACTTACATCACATATACAATGTAACCACACATACATACATTTATTCACTAGCCTAGAATGTCATCTTCACTACATATACACAAATCTATCAATGGGCTAGAATAACAAAATTACACTTATATTTGCATTCACAAAACTCAGGTATTGTAATGTATTCCTTATGGCAACTTATATACATATTCAAAACATAGACATTATAAGTTCATTACACCAAATTCTTACAAAGGGCTTACTGAGAAATCTATAGCCTCAACCTAAATTCTTCCTTTTAGCATCTCTAATGTCTAAACCTAAAAAATGTAAATAACTATGAGTGAGATAAAAATATCAATAACCAAGTCTATTAACATTAATAACCACATAAAATTAGACAACTAAATCATTAGTTGATATAGCCACTAGCCCACACACATATATATAGTAACAATATAACATTTAAAAAAATTTATATGCAACTACATTCATTAACATGATTATCTATCCATCGATCCTCTAAAGGTCCCTGACATGAAACCATAGACTCTAATAGATCAATTACATATTGACTCGAGCACATCTTCAGTGGTAGAAATACCAAGCCATAGGTAATCTATCCCACCTTCAAACTATAGTTTTAATTATCTCACATACTTGTAATAGAGGCATCATTGACTCCTAACCATACCCTATCGAGCACTAAGAAGTTGCCAGACTTTCCAGATGTCCCATAGATCCTAATAGAAGGCTATACCAAATGACCTATAGTACCAACTCGAATACAATACTGTATCAAATGTCCCATAAGGCCAGCCCAACCATATGGATTTGTTTACACTCTTCTCCATACACACACATCTACACATACCTTGGGTAAAATCTTACCCCCTATGATCATGCTTTTCACACATAATTTCACCACTTTTTCTACATTTACACACATAATACACACACACAGATATATATATATATATATATATTTAGTTCAAAGATGGACATTGTTCACAAACTTATCAAAACCACTTTATATGCAAAAATTGTTTAGCAAACTAAGCACAGGAGGTTAACAACCATTAAAATGTAATTACACATTTACTTCTACATAGTTATAATAGTTAAAGAACATAACAATCTATATGGTTATCTTAACCCTTCTGTTCACAAGAAAGGGTTACCCATCTTTCCTCAACCATACTCAAACTCCTACTCACTATCTCAACACGTCACACACAAAAATATGCACAAAAATTGGCATCCAGAGTCAATTATCTTATTAACTTATAGTGCCTATTATAACAATTTAGGCATCTATTTAATCCTAATTATCAACTCTAAGTCCATTTCTATATATTGCACCTAATCGCCTTGCATTTTGAGCCCTAACATGTTTCTTCTAAATTTCTCACCTATTTCTCTCTCTCTAGCCCTAACTAATTTGATCCCAAAGCTTTGAAGCTTTATGGTTTTGACTCAAACCAGTCTCAAAGTTTTAATTTAACTTTAGAGACCTTTTCTATTACTATGAGGTAAGAAATTAACTCCTTAAAACTTTTAAACTCAATTTCTTAATAGTTTAAACTAAGAAAATAAGGTAAAATCAGAGGTTAAGGCAGTACAAGACTTACCCGATAAGTAACAGGTCGAAAATGTCATCCTTACTCCTAATATTGCTTTCCCTAGCAGAATGCCTCTTTTTTCTCTCCCTCTCGTGCTTCTTTCTCTATTTTCCACTCTATTTCATGAGTTAATGCATGTACTTGTCTACCAATTTTCTATACCATGCATTGCGGTACATCCAAAATTAGCCACAACACATGGCATAGTGAGGAAATTCCTTTCCACACTCACACACTCTGCTTCATAATGACATTCTCTCACTTTAATCTATTCATATAATACCCCAAAGAGTCAAAATGACATTCCACCACTCCAAATTCAAATCTAACATTGATTTACTAATTCACCCTTAGTTAGTAGTAATGTAAGAATGAAGAATTCAGGACGTTATAGGTTGAGTCCTTTAATTTGCATTGTAAGTATTTCCATATTGGCCTCCTTAATTTCCTTAGCTTTCCCTATAATGAGCACTCACATCACAAGCATAATTGTGTTGCATAGGGCAACATGCCTCTACATGTATGGAAGAATTACAAATGCTGCAAGATAAGGGTATAAAGGCATTACAAGTATTAGGAGGCACATTTAAATTTGACATATTAGTTACATTAGCATTGAATGTAAGATCAAGCATCTTACCAACTTTATAGGCTTACTCATTAACTTGAGAAGGGCTAATGATGAGAGGGCTAGTAGTAACCGAGGCTACCTTAGGCTCTCTTATCCTAAATTGGGCACTACTTTAAGCCATTTTCTATATCAAATCCTAAGCTCTATTAGGTGACAAGTCAATCAAAGTACCGTTTGAAGTGACATTTATCATAATCTTATCTCCATATATCAAATCATTATAGAAATATTACACATGATGCTCATTATGTATTTGGTAATGAGGACACTTTGCTAGCAATCTTTGAAATCTAGTATAGTACTTATAGAAAGACCCATTAAATCATTGTATCGTACTAATGACCTCTTTTCTAATGCTAGATAATTTAAAAGGATGAAGAAATTTCTCAAGAAATAGTATCCTAAGTTGGTCCCATGTATGCACCTTAATATGAGGAGGATGATTGATGTACCAATCTCTAGCTTTACTCTTAAGACAAAAAAATAAACAATCTAGCTTGGACTTCATCTATAAATACCCCCATTGGTTTGATTATGCTACAAACAAGATATAGGACTACAAGAATCTATGAACATCCTAAGCGGGTAATCCATGATAATTTGGTAATGATTGCATAAAAGAATGCTAAATTTCAAAACCCATATCATTTAGGGGAACAGACATATCATATGGATTATGATAAATCACATATTTTGCACATTTTTATTTTACTTTTATGACCGTATTTTATTAGTTTAAACCCTTATATGTATGGTCTTAGCACTAGATTTGATCATTGGCTCATTTTTTATTAAGTCAGCATTGGGGGCATTTTGGTCATTCTATAGATTTTATTGGAATTAATTGTTTTTAATATGAAATTTCAATTCCTTTGCACATTTTATTATGTGGGCAATTTTTATTCTCATTTAAGGACTTTGTTTGGTTCAATTTTATTAGATTGATTTAATTTTGTTGCTTTGTGTTTTTAAGAATTTTAAGGCTAATATGGTAATTATCTCATTATTTTCTTTTTAAATCAATTTTGACTTTTCAAAGGGCAAGGAATGCAGAAATGAAAAATGCATAACACATAATTATCTTTTTCCTTAAATCATATAAAATTACTCACCTCTTCTAAGCTGGTTTACGTCCAAGTCATCACAGCCACCTCATGCTCATTGCTCATACCTCTTCCTTTAGGTTCAAAGTTTGTGAAACACATTCAACAAATAGATTTGAGAATCACACACCATTATAGTTTACCACAGAATACTCTTCATCTCAGTCTACCCTATCTCACATAATGGCTCATCTTCTACTTGGCCAGAAGCTCATTACTACTGAACATATGCAATTGCTCATCATCATCCACTTTTTAGTTTATCATCATGGTAGTTGAATGTAGAACCTCTACTCTTGGTTTCATAGATTAGCTATTCCATCACAAGCACCCTTGCTTTTAGTTTCACTCAAACTAGATTTATTGGCTCATTGATTTCTTCAAGTAATCGTCCAATAGCAGCTCTTCACAGGCATCTTCCTCAATCAGTTATTGAAGAGATCAAAATGAGTAGCTAAATTTCATTTAAAGATCTTCAAGGGAGATAAAAATTTTCACTTGTTCCTTTATTTCTTTCTAGTTTGATTCTATCCCAATTCACCTTTGATCTCTCTAATTTTATTATTGCTTTTAACTTGATGATTCAATTTTGGTTAGATTGAATTTTCTAGTTGATTTCATTCCTTTAAGAGACTTGGATGCTATGATTTGATTCTTTAATTAGATGATGCACATTACATGTTTAAATTTATGCTTCAATAGTTATTGTTATGTGAATGCAAATATGTTCAATCCTTATGGTGATGTTTGAATCATTTAACTTCTATTTAGATCTTCAATTAAAGTTAATTGCTTAATTCTTGATTGTTTCTAAGTGTTAGAACATGGCTAAGGATAGGCAATATCTAATTCTTAAGTCAAGTAATTGTTTGGAAAAAATTTTATAGGGGTTGTGTCTTCATCTAAGCCATAATCACCTAGTCTTTATGGTAATTAGGCATTTTTATTTAATGTCGAATGAGTTGCAAGAGCCGAATGAATTGAACTTAAGGTTCTATGATGGTGAAAGTGGATTTAAACCTTGGAGAACTTACTTGTTTGCTTAGTTAAATCAATCTCATTCCATTCCACATTTTTCATATAAAATTTGGAAAAAAAATACTTTTCTTCTTGATTTTTTGTCAAACTAATAGTGACTTAAGTTATGAACAGCTTATGAACCAAAATTGGTTGCTTTGCTTGCTCTCTTGGGATTTTAATTACCTACGGTATACTCAACTATATTTTAGTTTCTTTAAAAAGGTTGATACGACTTAGGATTTTTCAAGTGGCACTATTGTAAGGGAGCAACATAGCTAATTAATTTCAATTTATTCACCATTATTTTACTTTGCTTTTTTTGTGATTTTTCACCATTTTGTGTGATTTTTTAGAGCTAAAATCAAGATGAAGACTGTTGCTATTTAACAAAATTTGTTCTGATTTTAAAATTAAACTAGGAACAACTAAAAAGGATTTTGTGCTTGGGACTAGATTTTTCAAAAACATATACATCTTAGCTTTGATTTCACACTGAGAATGAAAATTTTAGATTTAGGAGCTGTTCTGTACAATTGTTGCAAGACAGCAAGGTTCTAGAAGTCTATTATAAAAATCCAAAATCTTGTGTCAACTTTAAATATGCACAACTTCACTCTACTTATCCAATTTGATTAATTATTATATCATTTTATTAATTACTATTAGCTTGTATTCATATGTTTGGCTCACTTATTTTATTCATTAACTCAATGAAAAGACTAATAAATTCTGATAAGGTTCTCTGGAAATAGTTCTGAATCTCCAAAATTATTCACTAACTTGTGAGAATTTTTGGGAGCAACTAAGAGAGAGTTTTGACTGAAATTTTTTTAGTATAATCCTCATTATGCTATCTTTTTCAAGTAAAAATTTCAAAGCAATTTGAGTTTGGATTTAGCTTTTGTGTAGATCATAAACTCACTAGCTCTAGACTAATATTTGCCGTCAGATTTAAAAAAGTGGACCAATTTTGAATGAGCATTTCTCACTTCCTACTCATCCAAATTGCATGTTTTTTATTTCTAAATTTTCTTTAGTATCTTATATTAATTTTTTTGTTTTTGGGTTTTTGCTAATTCCTTCATTTTCATTTTCTAAGAAATCAAGAAAACTTCTACTATTGTGTGCTTTGTTTTGCTGTTAAATTTTTAGATTAGTGTGATTTGATTTTTGTCTTTTTGAGTGTTTTTGTTAGTTGTTTTAGCTTATCTTATAGCATTACATGTCTTGTAACTCTTGTTTGAAAATTTGAAAGAATTTCTTGACTTCAAGATTCAATATTTAGATATCATTACTTCTTCTTCCACTTGTTTCATTGATAAATCTTTTGTTTTGGAAAGGATGGCAAACAATGATGCTAATAGTAATGGACATGTGCATAATTATGAGAAAGAAATTCCTGTTAAAAGAAGCATTTAGGGAGATAGTTGCACCTAAAAATGCATTTAGAGTATGTGGCTTAAATGTGAACTTGCAAGAAAATGTTAACTATGAAATTAAGCCTTCTCTAATCAATGCCTTGTCAAAATTCCATAGACTTGGTAAAGATCCTAATAGACATCTCTAAATTCTTGAGAGAGTTTGTATCATAACGAACCACCTATGGCTAGTTTGGAAAATTTGATGTCGAAGATCTTCTACTTCACCTTAAAGGATATGATAATTACTTGGTTAATACTTTGGCCACTAAGACAATCAATTCATGGGCTAAAATGATGCATTGTTTCCTAGAGAAATATTTTCTAGGAACTAAATACTCATAATTGGGGAAGCAAATAATGGGAATTCAACAATTTCCTTAAAGACCTTTATATGCGTATTGGATAAGGTACCTTGAGCTTCTAGCAAGATGCCCATACCTTTCAATTGGCAAAGAGTTTCTCATTAAGTATTTTCATGTTGGACTCTCAGTTTATGATAGAGAGACTGTAGATCTAGCTGTTAATGGATCTTTACTTTATTTGCCTCCCGATGAAGCTTGGGAATTGGTGGAGAAGATGGCCAATAATAAACAATAGTACAATATAAGGGAGAATACAAGAGGTGTGAATAAAGTCCATCAAGCTTCAATTCCTAGTGCTTAACAAGATGATATTTACTCTCAAATAGACTTCTTCAAGATATCTCTTGCAACCTCTAAATAACCTCAATTGGCTTCTATGTCAAGAGCATTGCTAGCTCAAAGTTGTGCCATTTGCCACTCTACCATGCATATTACTTTAAATTACATGCATGCTTATGAGAGGAAAGGTGTTGCTATTGTTTATCAACAACAAAGGCCATACAATTACCCACAATAGGTAGAAAGAGGTCAATTTGAGCTTTATATGAATACATATAACTCTAGTTGGAGAAATCACCCCAATTTGAGTTATAGATCAAATTAAGAGGTTTCTACTTTAATGAATAATCAAATAGTTCCTATCCAAGACTCTTCCAATGATAATAAGCTTTTCTTACTTTTAAAATAGATGAATAAAAACATCATAAAAATGAATTCAAGGTTGAAAACTCATGCCTCAAATGCTGATTCCAAATTTAGTAAAGTACACAATGAATTTGAGCTTCCTTTCAAGAGACCTGATAACTTAAAGACAAGACAGCACTCAACTAAAGTTGTCATGTAATAAATGAGCAATAACAATAGTATTTTTCAAGTTTAAAATAGTGGTACACTTTCCACGAAACCTGTGATCAATCCTAAGAATATTAGTGCTATTGAATTGAAATGTGGTAGAAGACTTGAGGATGTGTCTCAGCCTAATGAGAAGAATTCTGGTTTTAAGGCTTCCAATACTTCTTTGATGCTTGATAAGGATTCTCATAATGATCACTATAGTGTACAAGTTCCTATTCTTAAGGAAAATATCTCTGGACATGAAGAGGTTGATCTAAGCTAATAACATGAGAAAAGTGAGAGTTTTCCTACCATGCCATATGCTATGGCATGTGTTTACTATGCTGCAACTCATGGCCGATAATTAACTTTATTAAGCTGCACATCAACTTTTAAAATATAAAGGAAAGTTTAAATTTTGAAAAGTAAGAGGGAGACAAAGAAGGATCATGCTAGGGCAATATTTAAGGTGATCTTAGACATAGATTTAGAACATCACACACTTTGGTAAGCTTCTCATCACTCTTCTCTACTCTTATAGCTTGGTTTTAAGGAATCTAGAGTGAGAAAATATTGATATGAGTTAGAAAAACTAGGAATCCATGTGTTAAGTGTTGCATGTGGTTCTAATAGCTTAATCTAAGTTCCTTGAAATTGGGGTAAGTGGTTTTATGGAAGGTGGGGTAAGAAGGGGGAATTGAGATGAGCCTTAGACAAAATTTAGTGTTTTGGAATTAGTATTGGCGGTTTATATTGTCATTTTGCAAAGTAGAGATTTGAAGTGATGGTGTAAACTAGTTGTAACTTTAACTAGCTCTACTAGTGAGATTATAGGGTGAGTTGTGAAATTTGGGGTCAATTTATTTAAAAAGTATATATATTAAGTTGATAAATTAATATATAGTGCTTATTATTTTAGATTATGGTATGAGGGACCTCATAAAGGTTGAAGAAGAGATAGTAATAAATACATGCCATGAGTAAACCTTTTAGCAATAAAAGGGTTGAGATAACTAGATAATTTATATTATTTATTAACTAATAAAGTTATTCACATATGTACACTGAGTATATTAAGTAATATATGTGCTAGGTTATGTTTTATAGAATTAGGGTAAGAGTTTACCATAGAGGGGAAATATGATGATAACTCCATATGGTCCTATTGTACCATAAATGTATGGTTAATTATATTATATGCTCCTCATTCTTGAAAAGGTTTGGGGATTGGATGATACATGGTATCCATTAAAGAGGTTTGGGAAGATTGGTATATTAGACACTCGAATCATAATATTAAGGGAATTCATTTTCTAAAAGTAGGAGGAAAGCTTGGCCAGGTAACTCCTTCACTAAAGGTGGACAAATCAACCAAAGTGGTTAGTTTAGTGGTGAATCCTATGGATTCAATTAGGAGTAGTGGAGGTTCGAATGGAATTTATGGGCACACATTCTATAATAGTTATATGATTCATTGTGTACATGTCATTTTCTATATATATATATATATATGTTTAAATCCCTTATTTATAACTTTATATGTAAATCAATAATATAGATTATCCTAGTTACTGAGCTTTTTATCTTACCTTGTGGTTTCAATTTTATAAGTCCAGAGTCTAATAATGAAATGAGGAAAGAATCAAGGAAGGATTAGTTTCTAATAATAAATTGGAATGCCCTACATACTATTGAGTTGTATACATTCGTGTAAAAATAATGGAATGTAGGTTGCCAACCAGGAATGCCTCATTTTGGTGGATTGTACTTGTATGATAGATATGTGTGTTATATTTTAGCTTTGAATTTGTTTCTATGATTTTATGGTAATTGGCGAAAATACTAGTATAAATGCAAAGATAATTTATGTGTGCAGGGGGTAATAATGTTAATTTGGTGTGATATATGGAATTATACTTGTATAAAGGTCATTTTGTTGCATGGTGGCCTAATTGAAATATGTGATGCTTTGCTATGTTATCAAGCTCATATCGAGATGCAAGTATTGTGAACACCATATTCCGGGCATTTTTTTAAATTTAATAATAAATAATCAAAAAAATATAAAAAATACAAAAATAAAATTTAATCCTTTTTTAGGATTATATTTTCAAAAAAAAAATCTTGCTTAAATTTAAGAAAAAAATCTCATTTAAATTATCCCAACTATTCAAATATTGGGAATTAACTTTTAAAAGTTAACTCTTTTAAATTAACTTTAAAAATTAGGTTAACAAAAAATATATAAAAAATGAAATAAAATAAAATAAAATAACTATAAAAACAAAGGGGCAGGTGAAATGATATATCACCTGCCCCTAAATTGCTTTTCAGTTTTCACGACAAGATCAGTGGAGACACAATAGAATAAAAAAAAGGAAGCACACACACACAGTCAGAAATAGTAAGACTAGAGATCTGCACAGTAGAAGAGAAAAGTGAAAGAACACATACACACGCTTTCAGCTAGCAAAAGAAAAGAGGCAGAATCGAGACGCATGCATGCATGCAGCAGACGAAAACACGTAGAAAGCTTCACTTTGTAGAGAAGAGATGCACATTACAGACTATGGAAAAAGCAAAAATAGAGCAAAGGGAGCGAGTTTGAGAGAGCATAAAAGAGAATGAAAAAACAGACAAAAAAAGAAAACTGGAAGGGAAGAGAGGAAAACTGGAAGGGAAGAAAAAAAAGGAAAAGAGAGCAGTGACCAAATGTAGGAAATGGAAGAAGCTTGAATAGAGGTGAAGAATAGAAGAGAGTGAGGACGATAAACTAGAAGGAAAACAGAGACAAGAGGATGAGAAACTGGAAGCAAAATAGAGATAGAGAGAGAGGGACTGAAGGAAGCAAAAACACAGATAGAGAGAGGGACCGAAAGAAGCAAAAACACAGTGATAGGGAAGAGAGGATTGAAGAATGCAAAACAAAGGCTGTTGTGGCTGAAGAAAAGCAGAGAAATTGAGAAGAGAGGAGAAGGAGAGGCCACGAGAGTAAGCATCTTCTGAAAAAACTGAGAGAGGAGGAGTTGTTTTGGCAAAAAAAAAAAGCAGAGGCTGAAACGAGAAGGAGAGAACTCAAAAACTGAACAAGAAAGTAGAAGAGAAGAAAGAAAGAAAAAAGTGACAAAGAAGAGAGAGTTCGAGAAAGATAAAAATGGAGGCAAGAGAGGAGGTGAAGGAGACGAGCTTTTTTTCTAGAAAACAGAGGGTGAAAAAGAAGAAATAGAGACATCCAAGAAGAGAGGAGAAGGAGAGCACCGAGCTGCTATTTCCACCCAGCCAGAGACGTAGAACAAAGAGAAGAGGGTACTGATCCAAGAGATAAAAAGAGAAATAGAGAGAAAGAGTAAATCAAGAAGAGATGAAGACGGAGATCTTCTGATTCAAAAATGGTAAATGCTTTGTTGATTGATTATCTACACTGTTATAGAGATGAAAATCCTTTCCCCATGCTTTCCTGTCCGTCTGCCCATTTTCTTGTGTTATTAGTATGAAAGTTGTTTTGATTTTGATGATGGAATTATGCTTGTTTGAACTTGATTATTTGCATATCCGGTTTAGTTTCATTGAAATTAATCATTTATTTAGCTTTTTATATTCATAACATTTCTTTAAAGTAAGAAGGAGAGACTCCATATGGAAATTCAACTTGCTGCCATGAACAAATTTTGCCATGGACTTGTAGTATTTTTGACAAAAATAATACAACAACAACAACAACAACAACAACAAGCCTTTATCCCACTAGGTGGGGTTGGCTACATGGATTGCAAGATGCCATTGTGCTCTATCATTTATCAAGCTTTTAGGAATATTATTAATTAAGAGATCGCGTTCAACAACTTCCAAGAGTGTTCTCTTAAGCCTTCCTCTACCTCTCTTCATCGGACTTAAAGTTATATGTTCCACTCTTCTCACTGGTGCCTCCCTTGGTCTTCTTTGTACATGCCCAAACCATCTCAACCAATTTTCTACCATTTTTTCCTCAATAGGTGCCACCCTCACTTTTTCACGTACGTGCTCATTTTGAATTTTATCTTTACATGTATGTCCGCACATCCATCGTAACATTCTCATCTCTGCTACTCTAACTTTATGCTCTTACTGTCCCGTTAGAGCCCAGCATTCACTACTATATAATATTGCCGGTCTGATAGCAGTGCGATAAAACTTTCCTTTAAGTTTATTAGGCACCTTACGGTCGCAAATAACTCCTTTAGCTTTTCTCCAATTAAACCACCCAGCTTGAATTCTATGTGAAATATCTCCACTGATTTCGCCATCATTTTGAATAATGGCTCCCAAATATCTAAACTTTTCCACTTGAGGTATAATTTGATCTCCTAATTTACTTCCAAATTATTGTCGAATAGTCCTTTACCAAATTTACAATATAAATATTCCATCTTACTTCTACTCAGACGAAAACCTTTCGACTCCAATGTCCTCCTCCATAACTCAAGTTTGCAATTAACCTCTTCTCTTGTCTCTGCTATAAGAACTATATCATCCACGAAGAGCATACATTTCAGAATTTCCTCTTGAATATGTTCCATCAAAACATTTAAGATCAAGTTGAACAAATAAGGACTCAGAGATGATCCCTGATGTAGTCCAATCTTTATAGAAAAATCCTTTGTTTGACCACTAGGCATTCTTATACTAGTTTTTACCCCCTCATACATATCTTGTATGGCTTTAATATAAGCAATCCGTACTCCCTTTTTTTCCAACGCTTTCCAAAGCACTTCTTTTGGTATACGGTCATAAGCTTTTTCCAAATCAATAAAAACTATGTGTAGATCTTTATCTTTACAACGATACTTTTCTATTAATCCCTTTAGTAGATAAATCGCCTCTGTAGTTGATCTACCTGGCATAAAACTAAATTGATTCTCAGAAATACTTGTCTCCAATCTCAACCTGTGCTCAATTACTTTCTTCCACAATTTCATTGTGTGGCTCATGAGTTTAATCCCTCTATAGTTAGTACAATTCTGAATATCTCCTTTATTTTTATAAATAGGAATTAATGTACTTCTCCTCCACTCATCAGGCATTTTCTTAGATCGTAAAATCACATTAAATAACTTAGTTAACCATCTCACCCCTTCTTCACCTAAACATTTCCACGCCTCGATAGATATACAATCAGGTCCGTTGGCTTTACTATTTGCCATTTTCTTAAGAGCTTCCTTTACCTCCTTATCACGTATTATTCGATAGAATGATAAATTTTGTTCTCCTTCACCAGTTACTAAATCCTCCAAGTTACTAGATGAATCCTCTCCATCATTGAAAAGTTTAGAAAAGTAAGTCTCCCATCTATTTTTAATTTCATTATCTGTAACTAAAATTCTTCCCTCTTCATCTTTAATACACCTTACCTGTTTTAGATCTCTTAATTTTCTTTCCCTACTCTTGGTAATCTTATAAATATTTCGCTTTCCTTCCTTCGTCTCAAGGCTCTTATAAAATTCTTCAAAAGCTTTAGAACGAGCTTCACCCACAGCTCTCTTAGTTTCCTTCTTAGCCATACGGTACCTCTCCCAATTTTTCTCATTGTTACACAAATGTATGGCTTTAAAACAGTTCTTCTTATACTTGATTTTGTTCTGTACACTATTATTCCACCACCAAGACTCCTTATCTCTTGGACCAGAACCTTTTGATTCTCCCAAAACTACTTTTGCAACCTCTCGTATCTTTTTAGCCATATCCTCCCATATGATGTTAGCACTTCCCTGAGATTCCCAAATTCCTTTATCCAAAAGATTTCGCTTGAAAATATCTTGCTTCTTACCTTTTAATTGCCACCACCTAATCCTTAGTGTTACTACTTGTCGACGTTTTTGGATTTTACTCATAATACACACATTAAGGACTAGGACCGTATGTTGTGTTGTTACAGCATCTCCGGGGATCACCTTACAATTTTTACAAAGTCTTCTATCTGTGTTCCTAACTAAAAGAAAATCAATCTGTGACCTTGAGGCTCCACTTTTGTAAGTGATGAGATGCTCATCTCTCTTCTTGAAACAAGTGTTGGCAATCTTAAAATCATACGCCAATAAGAAATCAAGAAGAGTTTGTCCTTCATTGTTTAGCTCTCCAAAACCAAAACCACCATGCACCCTCACATACTGACCAGCTTCTCTCCTGACATGCCCATTAAAGTCTCCTCCAATAAAAATCTTTTCACTCTATGGTATGTGTCGAATCAACCCCTCCAGATCCTCCCAAAATAATTCCTTAAGACTGGCTTCTGTCCCGACTTGCGGCGCATAAGCGCTAACAATATTAACAGTCTCACGTCCAATTATCATTTTTAAGGAAATAATTCTGTCTCCAATTCTGCTAACTTCTACAATGTTCTTCTTCCACTCCTTATCTATAATGATGCCTACTCCATTGCATGTACTTACTTTTCCTGTATACCAAAGTTTGAAACCTTGAATATCCTTAGCTTCTTCTCCACGCCATTTTGTTTCTTGCAGGCAAAGGATATTGATTTTCTTTGAATCATAACCCCCACAACCTCTACAGATTTACAATTTAATGTCCCAACTTTCCAAGTACCAAATCTAATTTTGCTCTTATGGACTAACTTCTTTAGCCGCGTGCGTCCAGAATGACGCGGTAGCCCTTGCTCATTTAACACTACATTCGGGCGCCGATGCAGTGGCTCTAACTCACTTATCACTGTACTCAAGCCATGCAGCGCGTTACTTACGGGCAACGACCTAGCATTAATATTATAACGTTTATTGTCCATGTTTATGATAGATTCAACAAAATTTTACATTGGCTGTTGATGGCTTAACACAACCCTCCTCCTTTACCTGGGCTTGGGACCGGCTATAAACATAGGCAGAGTTTGATATTTTCAAGCTTGCTAGCCTGATATAATTATAGGCATATTCTCATTATAGCTTTTTCACAAACAAAAAAATTGTGTGGTCATTACGCCAAATTTTAGAATTGGATTATAAATTTGTTTCTAGCATGAAAGGGCATATTAATATGTATGGGCATGATTATTTTTATCTCCATTAGTCCTAAGGTTCTTTACTTGTTAATAATGTTGTTACACTCATATCATATGACACTTTCTATCATGATCACCTGTACGATTTCAATTATTATGACGAGGCTATTTTATAAAAGGTGGAGGGAAGAGAATCGATTCTTACCCAATTGAAAAAACATGAAATGAATAAGAGAAAATTTATTTCTAATCATTTCTTGTCGTGTGAGATTTTAAGAATTTTCACAGACATTTAAAGCGATCTTATACCGTGTAAATCAATAAGATTTCACAAGTATAGAGATTCAATTTATATTTATAATCAATGGTTTCAATGACCAACTGTTAAAACTAACTATCTTTTTATAATCTAAATAATCCATTTAAGTTCCATGTGAGATTTTGAGAATCTTCGTAGGGACTTAAATTAATCACATTATTGTGTGGGATAATAAGTCCTCGCAGATACAGTGATTCTCAATTTTTTATAATAAATAAATGATTTTTATAAATAATCATATAATACATAATTTAAAAAATTAATTAATCAAATTAATGCATTTAAATTGTAACCATGTTCACCAATTATATCTTTTAGTCATGTGAGATTTTTGAATCTCCATAGACTTTTAAAATAATCGTATTATCGTTTGAGTCAATAAGACTCTACAGATATAACGGTTAAATTTTTAAAATATATATATAAATTATATATTAAATTAATTAAATTAAAGATGTATTTAAATTTAATTCCTTTATCATGTGAGATTTTAGAATCTTTGCAGATATTTAGGATAATCATATTACCATATAAGTCAATAAGGCTTTACAAGTATGTTGATTAAAATTCTTCAAAACATGTATCTACATGCTAAAAAATTTATTATTAACACTTAAAAATGTACATAAGAATATAAATAAATAAATTAAGTTGCCAAATTCTTTTATCATGTGAGATTTTAGAATCTCCACAGATATTTAAAGCAACTGCATTATCGTAAGAGCCAATAAGGCTCTACAGGTATAGCAGTTAAAATTCTCAATCATAAAACATAAAGAAAAATAATTTTAAACCCTTTTCTTTTCTTTAATTTGAAATTCAAAAATTGAGAAAATAATTAAATTAAATTTCTTCTTGCAATTTAAAACACACATATTAAAATTTCAGAAATTATTTTATTTGCAAAATGTTGAGTTATTTCTAATTAATTTCTCTTCAAAAATATTTTCCCCAACAATTTTCAAGCCCGAATTACATGGACTTTGATCCCCATCATAGGGTACGTAGGCCTCAGAGTCAGATTCTGAGTTAAGTCCGTCCTCCCTCATAAATAAATAAATATTTCTCACCTAATTCTTATCACTTTTATCAAACAAATGAATATAAAAGGGATAATTAAAATAATTACAAAACCATATTAATTGAACATAACAAACTTCAAGTAACCCTTCTGATGAACAGGTGTTGTGGGGTGCCTAACACCTTCCCCATACTCAACCGACTCCCGAACCTATTCTCTAATTTCGTAGACCACCCTTATCCTTTATTAAACAGTTTTCCAAGATTTCTCTCAAAATCTTGGTGGCGACTCCTCGTTTGATCCGGTTCTTGCCGCAAAGGCCAGGACCTCCGCTCGTGCGCCGTCCGCGTCGCATTTTTTCGGGTGCGACAAGTATAAGGGACAATATTTATATATGCTATGTGGTGATGATTTAGCCAAGTAATGATTGTTTTTGTTTTAGTGGTAAATGGCCTTATTTGTGAAATTGGGCTTTAAGTGCCCAAATCTTGCATTTATGATTTGAACACTTGGATGTATTAAAATGGTTGTAAAATTTGAATTTTACATTTGGGCATCCAAAATTCATGCACAATCTCGAATCCTAATGAACCTTGTACTATAAGTTAGATTTTCAAATAAGCTTGTGTAGCCACTTGAATTGCTATGATCAAACTTCAAATGTGAAAAGGATGCATATTTAACTTTAGGAGAGAAAAGCTATTATGATAGGGCACATGTGTAACATCATGAATTTTTTTATTCTTGCATTAGCACTAATTAAGGGCGAGTTAGTAATTTAGTACACTAGGATTTTGGATGGTGGAGTGTTATTTTGATTGTTTGGGATGTTATATGAACATATTAGAGTGGGTGAACAACATTGCAAAGCAGAGTGTGTTAGCACGGGGAGGAATTCCCTCACTATGCCATGCATTACGGCTATAACTTGATGCGTCACGAAGCATGGTGCAAAATTGTGAGAAGTTGGTTCACATAGAGTTTGAGAAAATAGAAGGAAAATAAAGAAAAAGGATCTTAGGGGTGGAGAAGAAGGGAACTCTGCTAAGGCAATAAGAATGACGTTTCTGACTTATTACTTATTGGGTAAGTCTTATACTACCTTTACCTCTAATTCTACCCTATTTTCTCTTAGCTTAAACTATTGAGAAATTAAATTTGAAAGTTTTAAGGAGATGATTACTTACCCTAAAGCAATAGAAAGGTTCCTTAGGATTTTGTAACTAGTTTAAGTCAAAATGATAAAGCTTTAAAGTCATGGGCTTGAATTAACCTGATTTAGAGAGAGAGAGAGAGAGTAATGAGAGAGATCTGATAGTAAGTGTGATTATTCTTGAAATGAGTGGTAACTGGTTGTGGTATATGTGAATGAATGTAAATAGGGGAAATGATGGCAATTAGGTGCTTAATTACTATAATTGGCATTAAGTCAATAAGATAATAGACCCAATATACTATTAATTATGTAGATTTTAGTGTGCGACAAGTTGAATAGTGAAAGAAACTTGAATAGGGTTATGGAACACAGGTAACCCTTTCTTGTAAACAAATGAGTTAAGGTAACTATTTAGTTTGTGATGTTTGTTAGCTACTATAACTGTGTAAAAGTAAATGTGTAATTATGAATTTGTTGTTTTGTAAGTTTCTATGCATGGTTTTACAATGCAACAAATTTTAGCAAGAAAATAATTTGTTAAATGAAGCATGAGTAATTATTGGTTTTGATTGACATGTATATATTTTGTAAAGTATGAAAAAGTGATGAATTATGTGTGAAAAGCATGATCATATGGGGTGGGAGTTCACCCAAGGTATGTGTGGATGTGTGTGAGTGGAGATGTGAGTGAATAAATTCATATGGTCGGGCTAGCACCATGGGACATTCAGTGCAACATTATATTGGGGCTAGTACTATGGGTCATCTGGTATAGCATTATATTAGGACTGTTACTATATGACGTCTAGACAGTCTAGCAACTCCCCAGTGCCCATTTGGGTGCGGTTAAGAGTCAATGATGCCTCTATCATAAGTGCGTGAGATGAGGGAAACTATAGTCCAGAGGTGGGATAGAATACCTTTGGTCAGTTGTTTCTACCATTAAAGGTGTGCTTGAGTCAATATGTGATTAATCTAGTAGAGCTTATGGTTTTATGTTGGGGAGCTTTAAAGGATTAGTGGATAGATAATCATACTAGTAAATGTGACTATGTGAAAATGCTATGAAAAAGGGGAAACTATTTTACTTTTGATATATAAACTATTATTTGGTTTTGATTACTTTTATGTGGTTATTTATGTTAAGGGACATTAAACAAGCTACTTGGTTACTGAGATTTTAATCTCACACATGGTTATTTACATTTTTCAAGTTCTAATAGTAGTGGTACTAAAGGGAAAGATTCAAGTCAAGAGTTGTGATTTCTCAATAAAGTCTTATAAGAACTAGTATAATGAACTTGTATATAAGTAGTTGTGAATGTGTATAAAAGTTGCCATACGAATTGTTATATTGTGCATAAGCATTTTTTGGTTGAGAATGCAAGCATAGTTTTAGATATCATAGCCCTTTATGCGTATATGTGTACACATGATGAAAATGATCAAGTGGGCTAGAAGTTGAGTATATGTATGTGTGGAGTTATAATACTAATAAAGTGTTTGGAAGTTTGGCCAGTTGTGTAGATTGAAATGAGAAAGTGGAATTATGCCCAAAAATGTGTGTATATATGTTATTTTGCATATATATATATATATATATGTTCAATCAGGTGAGAATTTTTCATTTAGATTTGATCAAGACCCCAAACGTGGCCAATGACTTGTGGTTTCATATGGTGATGCTCAAGTGGTGAATTTTGACTTAAAATGGTCAAAATACATTCGGATATCTAATTTTTAAATCAAGTTTTTGATTTGAATAAAACTAATGTCATTGTTAGATTTCAAAACAAGCTTCGTGTTGGTACTAGAACCACCCTAATCGAACATTGAATGCGAAAATGATGCATGTTCAAAGATTACACTAGAAACTGCTATTTAATAGTAAAATCTGGTATGTGCACCATGGCACATGGCACAGAGTGTAATACTAAAGACTTTATACCATATATTGCGATGCATAGCTCTTATTTTGTCCAAATTTTGTTATTTAAAAGTGGTTTCTTTTAAGATTTGTATATATCTTATTGATTGCATTTGTTGTGTACCATTTCTATATAATTTAAACAATTGAGATTTTGTTTTCAAAAAATTTTATGTTAGGATCCCAACCTTTTTAAAGAAAATGATTTTTATGTTGTATGGTGTGATCACGTGGATGATTGTATGATGATGTCAATGCGGGCATTACAAATAGTTGATATCAATTTCTTGAGTTTTAAGATCTCGTTCCTCTACTTGTTTGTTGCATTCGTAGTAGCAAATGGCATCTTATATATATTGTTTATTACACCATTCTTTCCCTTTTACTTAACTTTCTTTTACTTTCATCCTTATAATGGGAGAAAAAGAGAAGAGGTGCTCAAGCTTCAAGAAGTAATGAAGTATCAAAATGTATGGTAGGGGACAAGCCTATGCCTGAATTTTAGTTGGATGAACCTCAACAAGCAGAAAGAAGAGATGGTTTGTTGGAAAAATTACGACATATGATGATTGATATTAGAAGGAAAGTACGAGATCATAATGTATTGTTAAGGTATAGAGATCAGCCTAATAAGAGAGAAAGTCAAGATAGACTGGTATAAGAGGAAGCTAACAATCTACCTGAGCCATCTCAAGCTTTGGGTAGGTAGGCTATATGTAACATCCTGAATTTTTAATCTTGTATTAATAACTAATTAATAATGGATTAGTAGTTTAAGGTGGGAATAGGATTCTAGGTAGTGAAGTATTATTTTGACTCATTAAGATGTTATATGAACATATATGAGTAGAAGAGAGGAGTCCTGAAGCAGAGCATGTGAGCATAATGAGGATTTCTCTCACTGTGCCACACGCTACAGTGAGGGATAGGTGCGGCGTGACACATGGAGCAAAAATTAGATAAATAAGGACGTGTCAGCTTGTGAAACAGAAGGGAGAAATATGGGAGGAGAGCTTAAATGTGGAGAAGAGCAAGGGCTGTGCTAAGAGAAGCTAAATTAAGAGTAAGGATGGTGTCTCCGACTTGTTACTTATGGGGTAAGTCATATACTACCTTAACCTCTGAATCTACCCTATTTTTTCTTAGTTTTAACTAGTGAGAAAGTGAATTTGGGAGTTTCAAGGAGTTCATTTCTTAGTATATAGTAATAGAAAGGTTCTTTGAAACTAAACTAGTGCTTTATGACTGGTTGAAGTTGAAACGATAAAGCTTTAGAGCTGTAGGCAAGAATTGCCCTAATCTAGAGATAGAGAAGTGAGAGAAAATTGCTAGAAAATGTTAAAGCTTGGAATGATGGGTAATCAATGCTAATATGTGTAATTGAGTGTGAAACATAGAATTGATAATGATTAAGTGTTTAAATGTGATAATTGGCACTTTTAGCCAATAGAGGAATTGACTCTGAATGCCAATTCTATGAAGATTCTAGTGTGTGATGCATAAATTGTGAGAAAGGAGTTTAAAGAGGGTTAAAATTACATGGGTAACCCTTTCTATCGAACAAAAGGGTTGAAGTAACTATATAGTTATTATGTTTGTTCACTATTATAACTATATAGAAGTGAATATCAAATGATAAATTGTGAATCTATGAGTTTTATGCATGATTGTTATTGAAATGGTTTTTAGCATGAACTTTGCATTGTGAAATGAATTTGAAAAGTAATTGATTTCAATGGATATATACATATATGATACAGAAGTATATATGTTGTGGACATGTATATAAGTAATGGAAATTGTGAAAGAGCATAATCATAGGGAGTGGGTGTTCACCCAGGATATGTGGGGATGTGTATGTGGAGATATGTGAGTGAAAAATCTATATAGTCAAGATGGCACCATGGGATATTTGGTGCAGCATTATATAGGTTGGTACCATGGGTAATTCGGTATAGCACATTAAGACTATTACTATAGGATATTCAGGTAGTCTAGTAACTCACTAGTGCCCGATAGGGTGCAGTTAGGAGTCAACGATGCCTCTATCACAAATGTGTCAAAAGGGAAAATTATAGTTCGTAGGTAGGTTAGATTACCTTTAGCTAGGTGTTTCTACTACCAAAAGTGTGCTTAAGTCAACAAGTGGTTGATCTAAGAGAGCCTATGGTTTCATATCAGAGAGTATTAGAGGTTCGGTGGCTAGACGATTATGCTAGTATGGAATTGTTTTGAAAAGAGGAATCATTTCATATTTTGATATATATGTGATATTACTTTATTTTGTTACTTTGGTATGGTTATCTGTGAAAATAAGCATTTAATGAACTATATTGGTTGCTGAGATTTTTATCTCACCTGTTGTTATTTACATTTTTTAGGTTCTAGTACTAGTAGTTTGAAGGGGAAAGACATTGGTTGAGATGAGATTTCTCACTAAGCCTTTGTAAGGTTTTAGTGTAATGAATTTGGTTATTATTAGTGTAACATCTGAAAAATGTTAACCCTGATTTATTAACTTAATTAGTGTAATCAGTGAGTTAATGAGGTATATGGTCAGAAAGGCTTAACTTGGCATAATTGATGTGATTTTTGCCCTAGAAGTGGGTCCGGATCGATGGCAGGCCACCCGGGCAAGGAAAGAGGTAAAAAAGTGAAGAGTTGTGTTCTGTGCCACACATCGCGATGCGTGGTTAATCTGCCATAATGCACGAACACAATTTGAATGTAATGGGCTCCTCTATGCCATGTGCCTCAATGGAGGGCAACGTGCACCGCGGCGCACGGTCAAAAATATGATAAATCAGCTCGTGAGCTGTGTGAAGACAGAAGAGAGAAAGGAGAGGAAACCGAAAAGCTTCGTTTTGGCTCTGCTAGGGCATGATATTTAGCCCCATTGTGGATAGATTAAAGCTCCCAAATATCTAAGGTAAGATCATGATGATTTCTTCTTCCTTTCTCTCTCATTTATGATTAGTTATGGTAGGGTTTGAGTTGGGAGATGGATTTTCAGTCCATAAGAGTATAGGTTTGATTTCATTGGTTTAAATGAGATTAATAAGAGTGATTTAATGTATTGGAACACCACATTGATGATTTTGGAAGTGATTGGTCCATAGGAGCATTGAATATCCAAAAAATCGTATTTATAAGGTAGTAGGGAGAGGTTAACATGTATTAATGATCATTTAAGGTGTCATTAATGATAATGTGCATTAATAGAACTTAATGTGCCCACTGGATATGAATGGGTAGAGGTTATTAGTTGATAAAATAGTGTATGAAGAGTTTTCCTATTGATAAAGCTTGAAGAGCTAGATGATGATGATATCCCTATGATTTGGTTGTAGAGAAGTTCATCTTGGCACTTTTTGAGCTTGTTGAAGCTTGGGAAAGTTGCTATAATAAGGGGTAAAACTTTAACCTCTCAAAGGTTTGAGGTAATCGAGGGAAACTTAATTTTTATATTTAAATGTTAATTGTGTTGTAAAATGTGATTTGTGAGTTAATTTGATAATGCATGTTGGCAAATGCTTGAGTATGAAATGGTTTTGAGAAAGAAAACCTTGATTCTACCACCCTTGATGTTTTATGAAATTAAATTGTGATGAATTATGTGTTAAAATATGGAGTATACACGTTATTTGAGTTTATGTGTTAAGTAATGAATTTTGAAATGCATAAAATGTGTGAAATGTGCATGGTATGATCATTGGTGGGAGTTTTCCTAAGGAGAGGAGTAGTTTGATTGGAAATCCACGTGGTATTGGCAATGACCATTGGAATCGGGAACTAGCCTTGGCATTGATCATTGGAATCGAGAGGTAGCCCTTGTCTCATGGTTGATTCGGGATTATTCCACTTGTTCTACAAGGGACTTGAACCTAACTAGTCTCCACCATTTCATGAGGAGGCTAGATTAGAGGTATGACACCTTATGCAAGTAGGAACATATGTATTTTGACAATTATGAATGAAATGATTGATTTTTTGTAACTTTTCCCCCCTCTATGTTTTATGAAAATTGTGGTTGAGAGGTGATTTTGTGAAATAAGTGTGTTTGATTGCATGTGGTGTGCTACACAAGTCTGCAAGAATCCATGAGTGTGGTCGGAGGATTGGTGTAGGCTATTGGCACGTGTGGTTGAATTGGGGCACTCTATTTGGGAAATTTTGTGAAAATGTGTCAAAATAAATTTTAGTGTCCAACTTTTGATAGAAAATGAATTTGAGTGTGAAACTAGTGCCATTAGTTAGAGCTACGAGATTTGGAATGTGTCGAAAGTTCGGTCCTTATGCTGTCAAATGACAGCATTGATCTGTTAAATTTTATGCAATATGCCATGGCACATGATGTCTCATACCGCGATACATGGCACAAAGGAGACACACCATAGCGCACGAACCATAAGCCACAGTGCACGTGTTAAATTTTCTGTAAAAATCTATTTTGAGTTTTAAAACTCATTATTTGGGTCCTAATTGATTTCTAATTCTTTTGCTTTGTTTTTAAAACTTTGATTTGGAGTCTTTAAATTATATTTGAGATTTAAAATGGCAAATTGGGATTCCTTTGAAATGCATTTTGAGAAAATTCTCTATAAACCCTACAGTTTGGTAATTCTCATGAGTTAAACCCTGGATTACCATAATTTTAAAGTTAAGTGTGATTTAACCTCAGGGAGGTTACAATTAGTCTTGTATATGTATAAGTTGCGACAGGATTTATACATGTGCATAAAGATATGATTGTGGTATGTTTTATGACTTTGAGCTCCCTAGCCCTTGTATATGTGTGAATGAGGAAATGACTGAATGGGCTAGTGGATGAATATAATTATATGTGAATATGAGATAGGTGGAGATTATTTGTGGTGACTTGGCTATATATGAGATTAAAGAAATGAAAATGTGAATTTGGCCCAAAGGGTGAAATCGGCAATTTATAGGCCAAATTTATGTATGTGTGTTGTATTATGCATGTGCATGGTCAATTAGGTGTATATTGTTCAGTTGAACTTGGTTAAGGCCCAAAATGGCTAATGACATTTTGTTTCAAATTGAGACACTAGAGTGGCAAAATTTTGGCAGAAACTGGTCAAAATGTGCTTAGGTGTTCAATTTTTGATAGAGATGTCAGATTGAGATGAAACTAATGTCATTAATTAGATTTCAAAACAACCTTCATGTGGACACTTGAACCATCTCAATTGCATATCCTATATGGAAATGGCATGTACCTGAATTTCATGTAAGAAATTGCTATTTGACAATAAATTCAAGTATGTGCACTATAGCGCATGTACTCACATGACGCAGCACATAGCACAGAGTGAGTGATTGTGGCCTTTGTTCTATATGCTGAGGTGCATATGGCATGAGCCATAGCACATGATGCTAAATTTCACCTTATTTTTCAGTGATGCACATGTTTTTCAACTCCTTGATGCACATAGGTTTATTGCTTCTGCTGTGTGTAATAAAATTTATACTTGAGTGAGTTATAAAATGATTTTTAGAAATTTTTAGGATCCCAATGCTTTCAATATTTACAACTTAAATGATTTTAAAGTAATTAGATCAATTGTAGTGGAGTGCATGGTAATGTCAACGAGGGCATTACATAATTAGTTGGTATTAGTTTCTCAAGGTTCAGATCTAGTTATGTGCTTGTTTATGCATTCATCTTGGACTTTGGCAACTTATCTATTATTCATTACACCTGTTCTTTCCCTTTTGCTTAACTTTTATCTTACTTTCATCCTTAGGAAGGGAGAAAATAAAAAGAAGAGGTACTCGAGCTGCACGTAGTACTCGAGTGTCTAGGCATCTAGTTGAGGATGAACTTGTGCCGGAGGTTCAATCAGATGTGCCTTAACAAGCCGATAGAAGAGATGGCTTGTTAGAATAATTGAGGGATATGATGATCAATATCCGGCAAATAGTTAAAGACCATGATGTGTTAGTGTGGGTAGAGATCAAGCAGAGGAAAGAGAAGCTCAAGAGAGGCCAATACTGAAAGAAGTTTACAGTAGACTTGAGCCGCCTCAATCTTCTAGTAGTAGACAAACTATGGTAGTTGTTATAGATTTGTCTATCAATCGAGCCTGGAAGACATATGTGAGGTTTAATCCACCTACCTCCAACGGTAGTATGAGAGAAGAAGCCGAGTAGTAAATTGAGCGCCTTGAAACAATATTCGAGGTGGTGACTTGCACTTTAGAGCAGAGAGTGACCTTAGCTACAGTCTATCTAGTCAAAGCAGCTAAGAGATGGTGGGATTCAATAAGGTCGACTGGTGGTATGAGGTATTCTTGGGAAGAATTCAAGAGGGTGATCTTCAAATATTACTTCCCAGCATCTTTTCATGTTAGAGAAATGTGTGATTTGTTTTTGCTGTGTATTTCTATGATTTGAGTTATGATTTTGATGATTTTGTGACATGTGTCTTGGGTCCAAGCTTTTCAACTAAGTCTTTTGATTTGTAATTTATATGTGATGTGGTAACACTGTAATCTTATCCTGTATATGAAGTATATATATATGGAAGGTTACAACCCACGTACTCACTATTAGGGCACCCTTGATGAGATGCAACATTATATATATATACACAAACATATTTTCACAACACAATTCATATTATCCATTCACATACACTTATGCATCCTAGTTAGCAACTTTACTATCACAACTCAATATACATTCATTTACATAAATGATAGTCATACTACTACTAAATGAGGATATTTTTTCCTAGATTCCTTTCTTAGCTTTCTCGTACTCTCCTCACCTATATTCCAAAATAACGAAGTGAGATATACGTCCTAGTAACTTAGAGGTAATCTCAAGTACTGGTTAGTAAGTAAAATCATAAACAAGAGATAGCATGTATTTTAGTAAAAGCAATATCGTATACATATATAAGAATTCAGTCTCATCAATCTCATCATGCTCATCTAATGCATTCTTAGTTTCACCTAGCAAGCTAATCTCTACACTTAAACTAAGATTTTCAATCACATGGAATAAGGCCATCATATCACTACTCAAACTAAGTAATCCTTTTCACGTATGAGTAGCCTACTAGGTTTGTAATGGCAGAGTTAAACTCTACGCTCTGGATCATTAGGACTTTCTAGCCTTATACATAGTAAGACCACGACCTCTTACCCTAGTCTAGGGTAACCTTGTGGATCATTCCATATCCTCGGTCCATTGTGGTAAGAGTCAAGCTCTATGCTCTAGATCATTAGAACTTCCTAGCCCTCCTTAGAGTAGGGCAGTGTGTAATGTCCACCCTGACATTACCAAAATTCACCACACAATCACAACAACCAATCATAATTAGGAGTAAGGATTTGCTCCTAATCTCACATTATATATAAAAGGGTTAAAACTAATAATCTTTTAAAAATAATTGAGAAATATTTGGGATCCTATAAAAAACCCTTTAAATTGATAGTTTGAGCTCAAACTTAATGTTTTAAATAGGCATTGGAAGCATGGAAAAGTTTTGGGAAGCAAACCACTTCAAAACAAGGCCAAAAATATCATTTTTAAGTGTTTTGGTCCATGCGTCGCGACTCGTGGTCCATGCGCCACAGCATATGGCACAGAAAACCATGTTTTCTTGCTGTACCATGCGCCGCGGATTGCATGAAATATGCCACGGCTTACGTGTCTATGACAGCAATGCTGTCATGACAGCTTTTCTGGATGAACTTCAAATATGCACCATTTTCACATCCGATGTCTGATTGGAGTGATTCAAGCAACCACGCGAAGCTTATTCAATAAGCTAACTAATGGTATAAGTTTCGTTTCGATCCAACACCATATGAAAATTTTAAATACTTGGATGCAAAAGTCAGTTTTTCAAAGAAATTTTCAACCATCCAAGTACCCAAAACTCATAACTTATACCATTAATCCATTGTGCGGCTTAAACCAAGTCTAATAGACTAAAATACACTTGAGTGACCAATCAAACACACAAAAACATACTAAACACAAAATTTGGCCACCCAATGGCCATTTTGCCCAATATGGTCAAAATACCAAATCAATATCATATATGCTATTTGGCCTCTATTGCCACATAATACACTACAAATACATTATCACCACATAGATAAAACATTCCTTGCACTTGTATTGGTATTTTAGCCCATCATCATAAAAATTCTCACATATTCACATCATATACCATATTAGGCTAAAATACACAACAACATAGTATGAAACAAGTACAACCAATCAAAATGATATGCATTCCTAGTTAGCAACATATAATATCATATAATAAGTTTATGTACACCACTCAAACTAAAATCGGGCATTACTATTCGATGTAGCAAATCTACAAGTCCTTGCCCGATTCCTTTCCCTGCCCAGTCTCAGAGGTAGAACCTGTAAAATGATAATCCACGGGGTGAGATAAAAATTTCAGTAACTAAGATAATCTATATTATTAATTAATAAGCCAAGTTATAAACAAGCATTAATGACATGAAGGGTAGTTTGATGTAAAATCATGAAAACAGGCCTTATGGTGTGTAAAAGGGTAGTTTGATGGCCAAATTCATGTGATTGTGTGTTTACATGGATATTATTGTTTAATTCGGTGGACTGTGTCACATCAGATATGGTCAAGCCATTAAAAGTGGCTAATGACATGAAGGTTAGAATTGGGGCACTTGGTTTGGATAAAAATGACAATAAGTGGTCATTTTGCATCAAGGTGTAAAATTTTTAAATGAAATATTCAATTGAAAAAAATTTATGTCCTTAGTTAACTTATAAAATAAGCTTCATGTGAGCACTTGAATCACTCTAATCATATTTCATATGAAGAAATGGTGTGCATCAAAAGTTCATATTAGTGAGTTGTTACTAACAGCAAAAATTTAATACATATGCTATGACATATGGTGTACATGCGCGATGCATGTCACAAAATGAGAACTTTTATTTCTGTACCATATGTCACAATATATGGCCACTTTTCAGAAAAAGCTATTTTGTTTCTATTTTCACTTGATGATTTTGAAAAAGGTTTTGAAATTCCAAACATTTAAAAGTAATTGTTTTCAATATTTTGAATAATTACTATTGAATCATATGTTTTGATGATTACAAACCCAAGAGACAAGTTGTGTGTTGTTTATGCAGATACAAAAGATTTATGTAGGAGATGAAACCTTAAAGAGCGTGAAGAACTAAGAGAAAACAAGTTTTATAGGTTTAAGTTATTTATTTCTCTTGAGTTCAATGTGAAAACTATGAGAGCTTAATCACATGTTATCAATTTTAAAGTGAATGCATCATCTTAGGCTCACAAGTCTTACTTGTGCATCTTAGAACTTGTCTTAATCAATTTAAGCTTGCATGTAATGTCATTTATGCTTGAATTGAATCATAGAAGTTGAGCTTTTCACTACATCATATTTCATATGTGATTTAAAATGGTTCCATGCATGATTTGTCACTTTAGGCATAATGGCTGACCTTTCACACGTAAATCAGTAGTGGTCCATGTGTGATTTATCATCTTTATTTCTGTGTTGCCTTGATAAAGCTTATGCACTCTAATTCACACGAGATATACTTGTGTATGCACGCTTGAATTTTCACCTTGTATTCCTTTGCATATTGTTTAGTAACATTTCACGCTTGGAAGAGAAAGTTTTCTCACATGTTTGTCACTTGTTTCTTGAACACATTTAGCCTAAGTGAGTCTTAAGTCATTTCAAGCCTATTTCATATTATACACTTGTGTGATTTGTCTTATTGATATGAGTCTTTTTAATTATGCAATCTGCACTTGAATGCACATTGGTTCCATGCATGATATATCTAATAGAATGGCTTCGTCTTGTTACCAGCCATTTCACATGTGAAAGGAAAGTATTCCATGTGTGATTTGTCTTCCAAAATGGTTTAGGTTTTATAACCAACCACTTTACGTGTAACATCCCCAATTCTTAATCCTATATTAATGACTGATTAGGAATGAATTAGTGATTTAATGATATATTAGTATTTTAAGTAATGAAATGTTATATTGACTCATTAGGGTGTTATATGAATAGATACGAGAGAAGAGTGGAATTCCAAAGTAGACATGTGAACATAATAAGGATTTCCCTTACAATGCCATGCACTGTGGTAGGGGATAGATGTGTTGTGGCATATAGTGTAGAACTTTGATTAATAAGACCTATTCAGCTTGTGAAAAATAGAATGGAGAATGTGAGAGAAGAGCTCAGACGTGGAAAAGAGGGGGAGATCTACTAAGGCAAGCAAAATTAGGAGCAAGGATGGAGTTTCTAACCTGTTACTTATCGAGTAAGTCACGTACTGCCTTAACCTCCAAATCTACCCTGTTTTCACTTAGTTCTAACTAGTAAGAAATTGAATTCAAGAGTTTTAAGGAGTTGATTTCTTACCCAGTAGTGATAGAAAGGTTCTTTAGAACTAAACTAGCGCTTTATTATTTGTTTGGAGTCAAAACGATAAAGCTTTGAAACTGTAGGCAAGATTTTCCCCAATCTAAAGAGAGTAGTGAGAGAAAAATTGCTAAAAATGTTAAATTTTGGAATGAGGGGTAATCAGTGGTAATGTGTGTAATTGAGTATGAAATGTATATTTGATAGCAATTGAGTGCTTAAATGTGATGATTGAAACTTTTTTGTTAATAGAGAAATTGACTTTGGGTTATCAGTTTTGTGTTGATTCTAGTATGTGTGATCCATGAATTATGAGAGAGGAGCCTGAATAAGGTTGTTGGAACATGGGTAAACCTTTATAGTAAACAGAAGGGTTGAGGTAACTATATAGTTTATTATGTTTGTTAACTATTATAACTGTGTAGAAGTAAATATCAAATGATATATTGTGAATTTATAAGTTTTGTGCATGATTGTTATTGAAATGCTTTTAGCATGAACATTGGCTTGTCAAATTAAATTTAAAAAGTCATTGATTTCAATGGATATATATACATATATGATATGAAAGTATATATGATGGAAATGTAGATAGGTAGTAGAAATTATGAAAGAACATGATCATAAGGGGTAGGAGTTCACCCAGGATATATGGGGATGTGTGTACGAAGATATATGAATGAAAAATCCATATGGTTGGGCTGACACCATGAGACGTCCGATGTAGCATTATACAGGCTATTACTATAGGTAATTCAGTACAGCATAATATGGGACTATTATCATAAGACATATAGGCAGTCTGCAACTCGCTAATGCCTGATAGGGTATGACTAGGAGTCAACAATGCCTCTATCACAAGTGTGTGTAGAGGGAAACCATAGTCTATATAGAGGTTAAATTACCTTTAGCTAGGTATTTCTACCACCAAAAGTGTGCTTAGATCAACAAGTGGTTAATCTAATAGAGCTTATGGTTTTATGTTGAGGAGCATTAGAGGTTCGGTGGCTAGACGATCATGCTAGTTGGTATTTGTGTGGAAATAATCTTGAAAAGATGATATTTCTTCATAATTTGATATATAAGTTCTATTACTCTATTTTTATTAATTTGGTATGGTTATCTATGGTAATAGGCATTAAATGAATTATATTGATTACTGAGATTTTTATCTCACCCACAATTATTTACATTTTTAGGATCTAGTGCTAGTAGATCAAAGGGAAAAGATATAGGCTGAGTTGGTATCTCTTGCCTGAATCTTTGTAAGAATTGGTGTAATGAATTTGTTGCTAGTGCTTGTAAATATGTATAAGTTGCCTTAGGAGTTAAGCATGTGCATATTATGGTATTTGATGATTTTGAGCTTTATAGCCCTTGTATATATGTGAATAAGGAAATGATTGGATCGACTAGTAGAAGAATGTATATGTGTGTGAAATTGACATGGTTGAAGAGTATATATAGTGATTTGGCCATGTATGAGAATATAAAAGTGAAAATATGAATTTGGGCCAAAGTGTAAAATGGGCAATTTACAGACCAAATGTGTGTGTACATGTGTGTGTGTAATATATTGTGCATGTGTGTGGTCAATTAGGTATGTATTGTCTATTTGGACTTGGTCAAGGCTCAAAAAGTGGCTAATGACAATTGGTTTTAAATTAAGACACTTAGGTGACAAGATTTTGGCAAAAATTAGCCAAAATACACTTTGATGTCCAATTTTTGATAAAATATCGGATTGAGTTGAAACTAATGTCATTAGTTAGATTTTGAAACAAGCTTTGTATGGGGGCTTAAATTATTCTAATCGAACATCATATATGGAAATGGTGCCCATCTGACTTTCATATTAGAAATTGCCATTTGATAGCAAATTTAGGTGTGTGTGTGTCACAGCGCACGGCACAGAGCAAGCAACTGTGGCCTCTGTGCCATATGCCACGGTGCATATGGCACGAGCCATGGTGCATGGTGCAAAATTTCACATTATTTGTCTTGTATACACATGTTTCTTTTGATATTCCGTACCCAAATACTTGTTGCTTCCACTGTGTATATGTTTTGTGTTGGGTTTTATAATTCGAGTGATTTATAAAATGATTTGAAATCTTTTATTAGGATCCCAAGGCTTTCAATGTTTTCAAAATAAATGATTTTGATTTGATTAGTAAGATTTTAGTAAAGCGCATGGTAATGTCAGTAAAGGGCATTACATCACATGTGATAGTTAGTTAGTCCCACACGTGATTTATCACCTGGGTTGGCTTTAACATTATATCAGAAAATTCACATGTAACAGCTTAAGGGTAACACGCTTGTTTTGTCACACAGAATGGTTTGCATCTTCTTATCTTACAAAACACACATGAGTCACCGTTGTGTTCATGCTTGAATTGTCATATATGCTTGATTGGAACTTGCCTAGCTCTATTTCACATGTGAATCTCATGGTTGCACACAAGAAATGTCACTAATGGCTATAAATATTAGTCTACCATTCTGTTAAATACCAAAACTATATATATCACACAATTCAAGTCTAGGACAAGAATTCTGATCTTTGAGTAAACTATTCATTATTTAAACATTCTTAAAAGCTCTAAATTTACGCATTAAACTCTTACGTTCATTCATTTATCATTCTTGATAAATTTTACAAAAAAGCTCTCATTAGTCTTAAGCTTTCATTATACTCAATCTACTCTTTCTAGAAAGTTTATCTTTAAGAAAACTTTTGTAAAGTCCCTTAGTAAATCCAGACTTTACCATCCAAACCACACAATCACAAATAATACATATCAGAGTAATAGTCCTTAATTCATTTTCAAAATGTGGGATCCCGACTTCATAAAAAGTATATTCAAATGAAAGGGTTAGTGGAACACATATCTCATGACTTAATGAGGCACAACAATTTTTCCTAAAAAAAGGGATGTGCCACAATATGTGGTATAGAGCAACGTGCTCTATTTCTCTATATACCATAGGCCGTAGTGTGGTATACAATGACAAACAATTTTTGTATTTCTCTCTAAATCGCATTTGACAAACAATTTCTACTATCACATGACAGTTCGCAAGGCAAACTTTTGTTGTATGCAAATTCCACATTCGTATCAATTAGAGTGATTCAAGTGCCCACATAAAGCTTTCAATATACTCTATCTAATGACACGAGTTTAGACTCAATCTAACAGTCTGATCTAAAATTGAAAACTTAGGTGTAAAAAAGCTACTTTTTCTTTCAAAACTTACATTCTCAATGTTCAATTCTCATTCCTTGTCCCATTAGACTACTTTGGGCCTCAAACTAAGTCTAAAAGGATAATATAGACCTAATTGACACAATATATCACATATAACACATCAATTACTCATTTTGAGCTCCCAATGCCAAATTACACACTTGTGGCTTATATAAGGTATACACAAACAATTACATAAACAAATGTACTTGTTCTGCTTTTAATCATCCAACTTTTACATATGGGGGTAAGCCTTACCATATAGTCGAGGATCACAAATATACTTAACTCCTATAAATAGGGCCAAGCCTTACCATTTAGGTAAAGTTCACACATATACATATAATTTCACATTCAAAACAAGTGGAATAAGTTATATAATAACATATGCTTACTAAATTGGCATCTAGGCCTACCCATGTACCCACTATTGTGGTACCCTTGATGAGATGCAATTCAGAGTATACAAGAAAGTTTTCAACCACAAATCATATACACATTCACATATTCTTATTCACATACACTTATACTTATGAATCCTAGTTGGCAACTCAAGTCTCTAACTATTATTTTATATTTCATTACACACAATGGTAGTTATACCACTACTAAGTGAGTTTACTATTTTCTCACTTCCTTTCCTAGCCTTCTCATGCTCTCTTCACTTGGCTACGAAGATAATAAAGTGAGACATATATCCTAGTAACTTGGATAAACCCCAAATATCAGTTAGTAATAAAATCATAAATAAGAGATAAAGTAGCATATATCTTAATAAAAATAGTATAATATGTATAAACTCAAATTCATACTCATCCATCCATCGTGCTCATGCTCATGTACTCCTAGTTCCCCTGAACGGAGTAAGCTCTATACTTAAACAAGGACTTCCAGCCTTACATGAAATAGGGCTCACTAAACCACCATCTTAGTTTAGGAATCATTAATATGGGTAGTCTCCTAAGTCCTACCTAGTGAAGCATTCTCAACACTTGGTCTATGAAGACTTTCTAGCCTTACACAGAGTAGGACCACAACCCCTATTCTAGTTAAGGGTACACTCATAGATCATTCTTCTAGGTCTTTCTTGACAAAGTCAAGATCGTTGCTCAATACCTTCAGGATCTCTCAAGTCCTTCCTAGCAGAGTTAAGCTGTACACTCAAACCATCATGACTTCCTAGCCTTACACAAAGTAGGGCCCAACCCCTTGTCCTAATTTAGGGTATACTAGAGGATACAATGCATATGTCTATACATATGTCTCATCTCATACATTTCATGCATTACTCACATACTCACATGCATATTCCTTTCACAATATTGCTGCTCTATCAGTTCATAAATCACAATGCATATATTTATATAACATACTTGTAAATAATTTCACAAACAAATAAGTGCAATGGTTATTCCAGTTACCTTTTTAACCTTATTATCAAAGGGTATCATTTGCATTGAACCTTTCATGTTAGTCTAGCTTTCTCAAAAACTTTTGGATGCTCAATCTATATAATGAACACCTTCTAATCAGTTATTAATACCTAACTCAGGAACTAATTTGGCTAAACTAAACCCCTTAATATACAAAATAGTTAGTACCTTTCAAATTCATATAATCCATTATCTACAGTCATGAGCTCTATAAGCTATTTAAATAAGCAAAACAACCTCCTAACTTATTTGACCAACCAATTTCTTCATTTTAAGCTAATTCTTTAGGCTAATTTGAGCTTAGACTCTTAAGATTCAACTATTTAACTTTAAACTAGTCACAAAACCTTAGTTTCGTACCCATGAGCCCTTTTTAAACCTTTTCTTTAGATTCTAATTTCTTCAAACTCCCTGAAAACTTAAATAAAATAAGGTAGAAATGTAGCTCAGTGTTGTATGATAGTTAGCCAACAAGTCACTAGCTAAAGCAAACTCTCAATAGTCGAACTATGCAAGCCCAAGTAGAGCCAAGATTTCCTTATCCTTCAGCTATGTTTTCCTTAATTCTCCCTTTTAATTTCATGAGCTATTCATGTCAGCTTTGAGTGATTTTCATGTAATGCCTCATGATGCGTGCAGTACCTACCGCAGCGTGTGGCACAGTGAGGTCAATCTCATTTATGCTCGCACATTTCATCCTAAATCATGATACTACTACTCAACCCTATCTTCATAACATTCAAACAATACAAAACATCAATCCAACATCTAAATCATAATCAATCAATTAATTATTAATGTACCCCTAATTAGCAACTAGTTTTCCTAAATTAAAATCCAGGATGTTACAACTTTATTTTATAAACAAGTTGAAATCTTGTAAAGAAATTTTTCAAGTGATTTGTAACAACTTATTGGTTATAGAAAGGTTAGTTAAGTAAATAAAGACTAGTCCAATCTTGTGAGTTATACTGAGGTTACAAGCACCCATTTAAGCTTGTGTTTATAGTTGAAAATCTCAAGAGTGATCTTGAGAACTGGTCGTCAGCTAAGATTTGGACTAAACTAGGATAAATATCTTATATAAAATCTATTAACTCCTTGTATCTATCTTCTTCTCTTTAAATTTCACTAGAAAAATTAAGCGTCACCTAATTCACCCCTTTTTAGGTTTAGCCTATCTAACAATTACTATTTTGATAATTTAAGAGGCTTATGGGACCTCTACCTATGTGTGTGAAATGAGGTGTGATAAATTGGTAATGTCAGGTGGACATTATAGAACTAACTCCTAGATGTCTAAATCCTTTTGTGTAAAACCTCCAGTTAAACACATAATTAGCCCACACTTAACCTTAAAGTAGAACTATCACAGTAATTACAACCATGTTAATCAACAATAAAAGATATCATGGCATAAAAGGATCGACCTTGATTGTTTGAAAACTCATAAGGTTAAGTAAGAAAACCTCCAATTTTTAAATACACAATTAGCACATACTTAACCTTAAGGTAAATCTACCATGATAATTATAACTAATTTAACAATAAGAGATGTCATAGGAAGAAAAGGATCAACCTTGACTGTATAAAAATTTTTTAAAAAAGGCTAAGTAAGAAAACCCTGTAGAGATGGGTTCCTATAATTCATTAAATCTCAAAATTGAGCTTAAAAGGTCATTTAGACATTATAAATCAAATTAAAAAGTGTTTGAGAAGTATGAAAAATAACTAGGGTTGAAAACAAGTCAAAATGAGGTAAAAAAGGTCATTTTTTCTTAACAGGAGTACTTAATTGCAACCAGAAGACATTAAACCACTTCTAACACTTCTAAGAAAGTTTTGGCTGCATCAAATTCTCTCTTGGATGTGGCCAAATGGTCTCGGGAGTCCTTGGTACAACTAAAAATCTATTGGCCATAACCAAAGATATGACAACAACTGTCATGATAGCTTCCCAACCATGAACTTTTGATTTGCATAACTTTTGACTCATACTCTTGATTGAGATGATTTAAGTGCCCACACATCAACAATTTCATAATCTAGCTTATGGTTTTAGTTTCAAGTGAATTTGACATTAGATGAAGAATTTAGATACCCAAAACTATAATTTCACATTTTTACCTCTAAACCATCAATCTTGTGTCCAAATCTCAATCCATAAGCCAGTAGCCTACATAAGGGTTGAATCACACTCAATAAGTCCTAATACACTTGTCCGAATAGTCACAATCATCAAATAACTTTTAATACAATAGTTGACCATCCAACCACCATAAAGCACATAATAACGGGGTGAAAATGTAATTATTTGCATTCAAGCTAAATAATCATTCAAAACATGCTAAACTCATCTAACTTGCCAAGATATACTTTTTTCAAATTATCTTGGCATACTATCATGGTTAGATTAGGGGTTTGGACCCTTTCATTATTAAGAAAATCCAAAAATGACTAAATTTAATGTTTAAGACTACAAATGCCAGTAGACTTCAAACAAGCATAAGTCAATATGAAAGATCCCTAGTTAGAAAATATTGTATTGAAATTACACATAAGATAAAAATAGAGACATTACAATTGATTACTCAGTCTTTAGCTTCATAAACCTCCCCTTTTTCCTTAGCTTAATCCTTGCCTGTAAACAATAAACTACGAGAGTGAGATGAACATCTTAGTAACCAAGTAATTTAATCAAGCATATTAAACCGTGGCAATCACAACAATTAAGCATTTAACATCACATAAGACAAACAACATTATTCATAATGCATCTTTATAATGTGTTTCGCATGATCACATGCAACCACCTTATACCCTCCTTATATCATCTAACTAAATACATGGGCTATTATCTCATATAGGTCTAGCCCATATGACTAGACTAGCCTTGCTTTCTAATTATGAAGGATCATCCAGCTAAAGACTCCCATACTCACTCTCGAATTATGGATTCCCCCTACTCGAATTTCGGGGTGTCATAAATGCTAGACCCATACCATCTAATCCAGTATTAATGATACTAGTCGTACCCCACCTATGCCGCACCTATAGGTTGTCAGTAATACCAAGCATATATAGTAATGAAGTATGCCAACCACCATGCGTAAACTTAGTGGAGGCTATACCGCATGGATTTTCTATCGTAATCCCTCTACTAAGCTAGGGTTATCTCCCACCCATTATGATCATGCAAGTTTAATCAACATATAAGAATCTAAACTCATGCATATCATAGTGATTCATCATCATCATAATTTCTAGAACTTGCATGCTTATTGCAGTTTACACCATACTATAGTTTACAATGGTCGTTATATAATCAACTCATAGTGAATTAAAGCTCAATCCATATTTCAAATACTAAATAACTTTTATATAAATATAATCACCAGACACTTCATCACAATGAGTCATGTTTCATATTTGGGTAATAGTTTAAAATCAACATGTTCATCCATAAGATCATTTCATGCCATCTACAATAATGCTTAAAGTGTAAATGCAAACACAATGATATACTACACTTAAATTCTCGGTTAACTCAACTCTTGGTTTTCTAACCAAGAGTACTTGTGAATATCCAATGGAGCCTCCAAGAAGCTCAATAGCACTACAATAATCAATCTACAATCAAACACATCAATAGTCATTAATGACTAATTATCTTTAATTAACTCTAATCAAGACCTAAACCTAAAAATCCCATTATGGTCATCTACCCATAATCAAATTCATTTTTAGTTCCATTAGTTCACATAGACTCCCATTAGTTTAATCAACACTATTAATAACTCATAACCTTCTTAACTCAATTAATTAGCTTTAGGGTTTACTTCAAACCTTACTTTCAAATCCTAGAACTTCATTAGCACCATAATGTAAAGGTTAGACACCTAAATAAACTCTCATTAATCCCATTGAAGTTAGAATTTGAGGCAAACTCATAACTTATTTTTGGATTCCTACAGAACTACCCAAAAACCATGATGAAAATGCACAAAAGAGGAATAGAAGAGGTTGTAGGTACTTACCCAAGTGATAAGAAGCTCCAAATAGACTCATTTGGATGCCTACAACAAACCTTAACAGAGCTCTCCTAATTCACCTTCGAACTCCCACTTAACTCTCTAATTTTTTGAGCTAAAATGTTAATTTGGAATCTTAAAAATTGAGTTTTAGCTGCGGCCAATAAAACTTTGATTACCAAAAATTCATATTCCAATTCTGGTTCATCTAATTAGGCCCAAATGTAGCCCCATACCTCCTAAGGTCCAATTCTAAGCCTTAATTAGGGTCTGATAAACCCATTAGCCTTCTTACATTATCTTTTAAATTAAATTAACTCTTAATTGTCTAATTTGTCCTTAATTAACCTATTAACCTTAAATTAAATTTTCTAGGATCTTACACTTTGTCCTAGTAAAGCTTTACTTCTTTTTCCTCTCCATCTCTTTCTAATTTTCATGCCAGATCATGCACATACTTATCCAATCTCTGTACCATACACCATGATACATGTAGAGTATGCTACAGTATATGGCATAGTGACATATTGTATTATTTTTCAAAAAGGTCCAAAATGAGAAAGGTATTTTTATAGTGTCTATTAGATCTGATCATAGAGGAGAATTTAAAAATGGTGACTTTATGAACTTCTACGATGATAATGGAATCAGTCACAACTTCTCTACACTAAGAACTCCTTAATAAAATGGAGTGGTAGAAAGGAAGAGTAAAGTACTTATTGAAATGGCTAGAGCTATGCTTTGTGACAACGGTGTGTTAAAGATATTCTAGGTTGATGCTATGAAAAACTACCTGTTACATCATTATCAGAGCTTACATAAGGCCTAAACTTAACAACACACCATATAAATGCTACAACGGAAGAAAGCAAAACATATCTCATCTCCATGTGTTTCGTAGCAAGGTATTCATCCACAACGACCACAAGGAGAGTCTAGGAAAATTTGATCCCATATCAAACATGAAAAATTTTCTTTGATACTCTAGCAAGAGTAAGGCTTAGTGTATTCAACCTTAGATCCAAGACCATAAAAGAATCAATACATGTAGTATTTGATGAATTTCCCACGGAAAAGAAGTAGATCTTTGATGTTGATGACGTTATTGAGAAGTGATCTTCAACTAAAGAAGAACAACTCAACAGGAAGTCCAGAAGAAAAATCAAAGATTACAATTGAAGATAGTGAAGTTAAGGAAGTTCATCAACTAACTGCATAGAGAAGTGATAAAAATCACCCTCTAGATCAAGTCATTAGAGATATCAATGAACTTGTCCTTATCAGAAGTAAACTCTAAGACATTACTAGTTATTTAGCCTTCATTTCAGAAGTAGAGCCAAAAATAGTTAAAGAAGCCTTATCTGACTCTTGCTGGATAAATGCAATGCAAGAAGAACTCAACTAGTTTGAAAGAAGCCAAGTATGGGACTTAGCGCCTAAACCCAAAAATCATCTAATAATCGAAACTAACTGGGTCTTCAAGAACAAACTTAATAAAGGAGGCACCATTGTCAAGAACAAGGCTTAACTAATAGCAATTTGCAAGGTTGGAAGAAGGAATTGACTATAAAGAAACTTTTACTCCAGTTGCAAGGTTGGAAGCAATTTGCCTACTTCTAGCTTATACATCTATGAAAGATATCAAGCTATACCAGATGGATTTAAAAAGTGCATTTCTTAATGTGTATATTTTTGAAGAAGTATATGTTAAACAACCACTTAGTTTTAAAGATCATCAAAAGTTTGATGGTGTCTTCAAATTGAAGAAAGCTCTCTATAGACTCAAACAAGTACCCAGAGGTTAGTTTGATTGATTGAGTTCTTTTTTTTTTTATATAGAGAAAGGATTCAATCAAGATAAAGTTGATATTGCCTTCTTTATAAAGAGAAAAAAGTATCATTTGTTAATTGTTGAAATCTATGTGGATGATATTATATTTAGTGCTACTGATGAATCTTTGTGTAAGGAATATATTTGTTTATTAGATTAAATATCTTAAAGAAATGCTCAAAAAGTTTGGGATGGATCAAGTAAATAAAATTAAAACTTAAATGAGTTCAACCATCAAGATGGATGAAGATGCTATGGGAATAAAATATGATTGCAAATCATATAGAGAGATGATTGGGTCTTTTCCATATCTCATGGCAAGTCATCTCGATATATCCTTTAGTATTGGTGTTTGTGTAAGTTTCAATTAGCACTAAAAGAGTCCCATGTGATAGCATTGAAAAGGATTTTTTAGATATCTAAAAGATACTGATTCACTGGGTTTTTAGTATCCTAAAGAAGGAAGTGAATTCTTAAATGAATATTCTAATGGTGACTTTAGTGGATGCGAAATAGAAAGGAAAAGCATGAGTGAAATAGGCCATTTTTTTAGTAGATCACTTGTTTCTTGGGCAAGTAAGAAAAAAAATACTATCTCTTTATCATCAATTGAATTAGAATATATAGCTGCTGGCTTGTGCTGTTCTCTAATCTTATGGATAAAGCAGTAACTTAAAGACTTTAGAATAAAGCTCAAGAATATTCCAATCAAATATGACAATACTAGTACAATATGCTTGACTAAAAACCCAGTTCATCATTTTCAAACCAAGCATATTGATATTTGTCATCATTGCATCAGAGATCATATTCAAAAGAAGGATGTCATAGTGGAATTCATCCTTACTGATCTTCAACTTGCTAATATTTTCACAAAACCTTAAGAGTAGAGTAGTTTATATTTGATAAGGAATTAGTTGCTTATCCTCAAAATTAAACTAAAGGTAACCTAATGCAATATAGGGTTAACCCTAGGTCATCTCTCAAGGAATGGTCTTAGTCTAATTAAAAGTTATCTAGTGAAATAAATCAACAAAAGTTTATAGAAATTTAGTTACCTAACTAAGTATCTAAACCAATTACCTAATGTGTAAGTAATTTAAATGCTAGTGAAAGTGAGTGAAATGAACTTCCCTTTTCACAATAATGGAACCCTAGAGATTAGTTGATTTTGGACTCATTATCTTCTCATGATTAGGCTAAATTTAGCTTCCCTTTCCTCTTAACTAAAGTTGTCATAACTTAAGAAAATTATCCTAAGCCAATTAACCTAATTAGCTAACTTCTCTAGGTCTTAAATTAAAGTCCCTATTTCAATTAACCAATTGGTGAAGAAATTAACCAAGTGATTCACTCAAAATCTCCTCTCAACAGCCACGGTCAAAACAACAATGTGAGTAACCACAAGATTATGTCAAGCTACTCAACAACATAAGCATTAACACCACAAGATTATACAATATTAACACAAGTAATTCACTAATTGAAAAACGCAAGATTATGTGCCAAACAAAGAGTGGAAAAATTCAGTCATAGCTATCTAAGGAAGAAATTAAATGAAACAATCCTCTCTCTTTACATCAATATCAAATTCAAGTAAGAATTTACAAGTTAAGATGATTAAACCATAGATTAAGGAATTTAACCATTTAGTAAAAAGAGAAAAGGATAGGAAACAAAATAACTTAGCCAATTTGAAGCTCAAGACTCATCCTTCATCTTCATCTCTCTAGGATTCCATAAAGAGACTTAGCCAGTCTTCATGTTCAAGAACCCTAGTGATTGCTTATGAAGGCCAAACTCCATAGCTCTTGAATGATGGAAATGAGCTTTAATCCTTGTGAAAATGGAAGGGATGGAAGGAAAATAAAGAGAGGTGAAGAATGGTATAAGTTTTCTGGAGGTTTGGTGGCTGAAAATGAAGGTTAGGGTGCTAGAAAATGAAGAACAAAAGAGAGAAAATGAAGAACACTATGAACAAGAAAGAGAAAATGTGGAAGATGAATGAGATGAGCATTGGATCCGAATTGGGGCCGAATGGACATGCTCCTAAGTGTTTCCCATCAGCTGAATACTCAATTAAAAAATGGGAAAATAAAATAAAAAAGAAAATGGGAGCCTTATCACACTTGCAAGGTGGCACCCTCTTATTAGTTTGTAAATGATTCCAATGTGTGCCTAATTTCTCATGTGTCACCCACATCATTTAAGTTGATTTAATCCCTAAAAATAATCATAATTCACGTGCAAATGATCAGCCATTGACCTCAAGGAGTGTTGACCTCAATTGCCCAATTGATGCACAAGTCACATGCCACCTATGTCACATAAATCACATAATTCAATTAAATAGCATGTGATATAATAAAATCTAATTAATGTCTAGAATTAAATTCATAATTATAAGGGAGAATTAATTAAAATAATCAAGTTTTAGACTACACAACATTATATAAAAATTTTCACACAAAAGCGAACTGAAAACTAGGTAAAACTAAGACTTTAAGAAAGTGTTGGCTTTTTATTTAATTACTCCTAAAGTAAAATTAATTTTAAAAATATAATTTTATCACTCATCATCTGGACATAAAATGGACTTCTTCAATTTTTTTTATACATTTTCTCAAAATTTCATTTTTTAGACCAAAATGCCCCTAATGCATTGAACCTAGAAACTTAGGCAAAATTCCAAATCTAATGCAATGAGTGCACTTAAAGGTGATAAATCATTAATAAAAGGGTCGTAATTGACAAATAAAATTGGGTAAAAAATGTGTTCTATCAATATTCATAAGAAGAGAATTGGGTTTGTTAAATCCTAACAAACTGTAAGCAACTCTATTTCCATTATTTATTTTAAGTTTATTAAATTCTATATCCTATTCTAACTTAGGCATCGGAGTTGTTGTTGAAATAAGTGCAAATCTCTATCAAAAGAAATTTTCTATTAGTGTTATAAAGATAAGTAACATTGGTGTTAGAACTTCAACAATGGTACTAATGGTTTTTCTAAGTAGTTGCAGAATAAATGACTTCGATAGTAACACCAGTGCTACATTAATCAACACCGATGTTGTGAAAGGCAAGTAAGGCCACTGTGAGGTCATAAACACCACTACAAGGAGATGAGTCTGACACTTCAAGATGACTTAGCATGGATAAGAATAAATTCATTTACAATTTTAAATGAGGTAACTATTGAACTTTTGGTTATTGAATTTAACACCGGTCTATCGTTAGTTACACTGGTGCTATATTTGTCTATATATATGCATGTGTGTATGTGCTCTTTTGCTCAGTTCACTCTTTTGCCTTAAACTTACTAGTGCTACTCTCCCTCTCTTATAAACTCTATCTTCTTCTACAACTCTCATATCTACTTTCCTATAAACCCAACCAATCTTCTATCTTAATTGCCCTTATTACCTATCTAAATTTGTTGAAAACACTGATCTAATCCTTGATAAAGCCTGCACAAATAAAAAAGACTAAAGAGGCTCTGAAAGCTCGTAGACTCTTTGTGTCTGATTTCTTCCAAGCAAGAGATATTATGGTTAAACAAGTAGGCTCAATATAGGGAAACCCAAGCCTCATCAACTATAATGAGGTTATGGATAAAGTAGAACAAGTCACAGAGGTCAGAAAGAGAAAGGAAAGAATGAAGATGAAGACTTAGAATAAAGAATCGTTGGAAACTACTACTATTACATTATCTCAACCCACTCTTAAGAAGCCAAGAACTATTTAAAAGGCTCAAAGAGCAATAAAGGGTACTAAAGCTCCTTTGCCTACTGAACCTAAATAAGTCTCCTTTGAAAGGACTCCTGAAGGCACTCTACATACTCAACCTCTCTCTGGAAATCTTGAAAAACAAAGCAAGAGGAAGGGGAAAGAACCCACCATCAAGGCAACCGATGAAAGCAATGATTTTTTTAGGTTTTACTATGACTCCTTACATACAGGACAAATTTTACTAGGTACAAAACTTATTCGATAAGCTTCCAGTCGAACATGTCTTCCAAGACCTCAAAATTGCTTGCCTTAACTAAGATAAATCCTCTCTTCTCCCCTCTGTAACATCCTAAATTTTTAATCCTGTGTTAATAACTGATTAGGGATGAATTAGTGATTTAATGTAGGGATTAGAGTTCTAAGTAGTGAAGTGATACATTAACTCATTGGGATGTTATACGAACAGATATGAGTAAAAGAGCGGGGTCCTAAAGCAGAGCATGTAATGTCCACCTTGACATTACCAAAATTCATCACACAATCACAACAAACAATCATAATTAGAAGCAAGGATTAATCCTAAGCTCACACTATAAATATAAGGGTTAAAACTAATAGTCTTTCAAAAATAATTGTGGAATATTTAGAATCCCATAAAAACCCTTTAAATTGATAGTTTGAGCTCAAACTTAATGATTTATAAAGGTATTGGAAGCATGAAAAAGTTTTGGGAAGCAAAAACACTTCAAAAAAGGGCTAAAATGTCATTTTTGAGTGTTTTGGTACATGCGCCGTAGCTTGTGGTCCATACACCGTGGCATGTGGCATAGAAAGCCAAGCTTTCTCTCTATACTGTGTGCCGCAGCTTGTGCGAAATGTGTCATGGTGCACATGTCCATGACAGCTTTTCTGGATGAATTTTGAACATTCACCATTTTCACATCCAATGTCCGATTAGAGTGATTCAAGTACCCACATAAAGCTTATTCAATAAGCTAACTAATAATATAAGTTTCGTTACGATCTGACACCATATGAGAATTTTAGATACTCGGATACAAAAGTTAATTTTTCAAATAAATTTTCAACTAAGTACCTAAAACTCATAACTTATACCATTAACCCATTTTAAGGCTTAAACCGAGTCCAATGGACCAAAATAAACTTGAGTGACCAATCAAACACACAAAAACATACCAAACATAAAACTTGGTCACTCAATGGCCATTTTGCCTAATATGGCCAAAATGCACAATTAACACTACATGTACTATTTAACCTCTATTACCACATAATACACTACAATTACATTATCACTATATAGATAAAACATTCCTTGCACTTGTATTAGTATTTTAGCCCATCACCACAAAAATTCTCACATATTCGCATCATATACAATATTGGGCTAAAATACATAACAACATAGTATAAAACAAGTGCAACCAATCAAAATGATATGTATTCCTAGTTGGCAACATATAATATCATATAATAAGTTTATGTACACGACTCAAATTAAAATTGGGCTGTATAATGAGAATGTAGCAAGTATGCTAGCCCTTTACTCGATTCCCTCCCTAGCTCAGTCTCACTAGTAGAACCTGTAAAATGATAACTATAGGGTGAGATAAAAATCTCAGTAACTAAGATAATCTTCATTATTAATTAACAAGCCAAGTTATAAACAAGCATTAAAATAAGTGACATAATCACATCATATAAGATCACCATAAATTGCATGCATGATCCCTAACTATCCGGTCCTCCAATACTCTCGACCGAACCATAGGCTATTTCACAGAACTAAACCACATGTATGGTCCCTAAGCTCACCATCCATGGTAGGACTACCTGGCCAAGGTGTCCTAAACTACTTCTAGACTATTATTTCCCCCTATTATAAGTAATTGGGGTGTCGTTACTCCAACATCGCATCCCACGGATGCTAAGGAGCATAATCTCCAACTTTGCAGCCTTTTTGGTACTAAGGAGAGTAAGTCTCCAATACCGCACATATTTCGGGCAGTAAGGAGAGTAAGTGCTACACCTAGCGTCCCAAGGTACCAGCAATGCCATATGGACTTAATCTTCACTATCTCCACTAAGGTGACCTCCCACCTCTCTAATATGCCACATTACACTACATATCTCCACTTGACCATGCATAAATAACTTTCTAAACAAATATAACAAATCTTACCATTTACTTCAAAAATATAGAATTTTACAAACCAATACTCCACTCATTTTCTAAAATAGTTAACCTTTAAAGAATTTATGCATATATACTCAACAAATCATAGAAAAGCAACTTGAGAATAACTTATACAAGGTAATAAACAATGCAAATTATCTAGTTACCTCAACCCTTTTGTTACTAAAAGGGTTACCCGTGGTACTAAATTTCTTCTTGTATCAAGGTAAGTCTTCCCATACCACAATCTACAACAACAAGTACTTTATGTTAATTTTTAATTAATACAAGCACTATATTAACTACCAATAACCTCCCAATTCTCCCACTTCTCACTCAAATTCTCCATAAATAGGCTTGTCAAGATTACAATTTGTTCACACAATCCCTTTAAGCCTCCTTCTACTCCATTACAATATAAAACTTAATATCTCAACTTCTCACACTTCAACACCCTATTATCAAGTTAGGGCTTGATCTAAAATTCACCAAACAAGAAAGTAGCTTCCTATTACCACATATCCAAAATCAATAAACCTAAATTAAACCTTTAGAGTTAATAGAAACCTTCATAAGATTGACTCATGGCTTAATCTAATTAGACCAAATTCTCACTCTTCCAAATCCTATGGAAAGTGAGATGAGAAGTTAGAGAAGGGTAGGAAACTTACACAAAAATTTGAAGGCTTAATTTATTTTTAAAATCCTCCTAAAATGATGCCCTAGCAGTGCCTAAAGTTGCCCCCTTCGTGCTTTAGGTTTCCCACCATAAAATCTAATCTTTTTTGATCATTTCTAAAATTTCAAGTTATTTGCTATGCCATGCGCCACAACGCACGCCACGCAAGCCACGACTCACGATGCACTGAGGAAAATGTTGATTTTGCTCCCCCTGATGCCACCTAACTTGATTCGACTTTTATCCTATCTCAATTTAGAGCCAAATATGACCCAAAAATCTAATTAACAACCCAAAAACATGATTAAAAAAATTAATTATATTTTTAACTAATTTATCCCTTAATTAATCAATTTTTCCAGATTTGAAGTTTTTGGATGTTACAGAGTGTGCGAGCATAGTAAGGATTTTCCTTACTGTGCCACACACCACAATAGGTGGTAGATGCACTATGATGCATGGAGCAGAAATTAGATTAATAAGGACGTGTCTAGCTCAAAAAATAGAAGGGAGAAATGTGGAAGAAGAGGTTTTATGTGGAGAAGAGCCAAGGCTATGATAGGCAAGCTAAATAAGGAGCAAGGACAGTGTTTTTAACTCGTTACTTATTAGGTAAGTCATGTATTTCCTTAACCTCCGAATCTACCCTATTTTTTCTTAGTTTTAATTAATGAGAAAGGGAATTCAAGAGCTTTATAGAGTTAATTTCTTATCTGATAGTAATAAACAGGTCCTCTAGAGTTAAACTAGTGCTTTGTAACTAGTTTAAGTCGAAACAATAAAGTTTTCAAGCTGTGGGCAAGAATTGCCTTAATTTTGAGAGAGAGTAGTAAGAGAAAAATTGCTAGAAAATGTTAAATCTTCAAATGAGGGTGATTAATGGTAATGTGCATAATCGAGTGTGAAATGTGGATCAAATAGTAATTAAGTGTTTAATTGCGATAATTGGCACTTTTAGTCAATAAAGGAATTGACTCTGAATGCCAATTTTGTGTAGATTCTAGTGTGTGATGTACAAATTATGAGAGAGGAGCTTGAATAAGGTTGAAATTACATGGGTAACCCTTTCTAATGAACAGAAGGGTTGTGGTAACTATATAGTTCATTATGTTTATTAACTATTATAACTGTGTAAAAGTAATGTCAATTGTCAAATTGTGAATTTATGAGTTTTAACCTGAACTTTGCATTGTGAAATGAATTTAAAAAGTTATTTATTTTTATGAGTATATATATATGTTGTGGAAAGGTGTATAAGTAGTGTAAGTTGTGAAAGAGCATGATCAAAGGGGTGGGAGTTCACCCAGGATATATGGGGTTATGTGCGTGTGGAGATTTGTGAGTGAAAAAATCTATATGGTTGGGCTAGCACCATAGGACATCCAATGCAGCATTATATGGGCTGTTACCTTGGGTAATCTAGTATAGCATATTATGGGACTGTTACCATGGGACATCTAGGCAATCTAGCAACTCCTTAATGCCTGATAGGGTGTGGTTAAGAGTTAACAACACGTCTATCACAGGTGTGTGAAGAGGGAAAACTATGGTCTGTAGGTGGGTTAGATTACCTTTGGCAGGGTGTTTCTACTACTAAAAGTGAGCTCAGGTCAACATGTGGTTAATCCATAAGAGCCTATGGTTTCACGTCGAGGAGTTTTAGAGGATTGGTGGATAGTTGATTAAGCTGTGGTGTAAAAGTGTTTGAAATGTGATTTATATACGAAAAAGATAATTTAGTATTGATATGTGACATATATATGTGCAATATAATTTTTTCAGTTACTTTAGAATGATTATTTGTGGTAATAGACATTTAATCAGCTATATTTGATTACTGAGATTTTTATCTCACTCATAGTTATTTATATTTTTTAGGTTCTGGTACTACTAGGTCAAAGGGAAAAGATATAGGATGAGATGACATTTCTTGCCTAAATCTTTATAAGACATGGTGTAATGATTTGTAAATTATGAGCCAATAGTATGTATAAATTGCCATAGAATTTGTACATGTTCATTGGTTATAATCATGATATGTTTTTGATTTTGAACTCCTTATCCCTTATATGTGTGTGAATAATGAAATGAATGCAAAGGCTAGTGGATAGGTATAATTATGTTTGTATATGAAATGGGTGGAGATTAAATGGAGTGATTTGGTGATATATGAGACTAGAAAAGTAAAAATGTGATTCTGGCCCAAAGTATGAAATGGGCACATTATTGACCAAGTTTATGTATATGTGTTATATTGTGCATATATATGGTCAATTAGGTGTATTTTGTCCATTTGGACTTGGTCAAGGCCTACAAAATGGTTAATGATAATTGGTTTCGAATTGAGACACTTAAGTGGCAAAACTTTGACAGAAAATGGTCAAAGCAGACTTTTGCATTCAATTTTTGATAGAAATATTGGATTGGGATGAAACTAGTGTCACTAGTTAGATTTTAAAATAAGCTTCGTGTGGGCACTTGAACCATCCCAATTGGACTCCGTATGTGGAAATGGTGTGCATTTGAATTTTGTATCAGAAATTGCCATTTGACAGCAAATTTTAGTGTGCGCGCCGCGGCACATGTACTCGCATGCAGTGATGTATGGCACAAAGCAGGCGATTATGGCCTCTATGCCACATGCCACAGTCTATGTGGCACAAGCCACGGTGCACAATGCAAATTTTTACTTTATTTTTTAAGTGATGCACATGTTTTCTTGACTTTTGATGTACCAATTCTTTATGCTTCTGTTGTGTATGGGGTTGAATAACCCCAATGATTATAAAGTGTTTTTTAGAAATCTTTTATTGAGATCCCAATGTTTTTCAACAATTTTAACTCAAAGATTATAAGTAATTAGTGATTTTTGTAGTGGAACGTATGGTAATGTCAGTGAGGGCATTACAAATTAATGGTATCAATTTCTCCAATGTCTCAATCTGGTTTTGCTTTGCTTCTGCATTCATTCTAATTTTTGGAAACTTATATGTTATTCATTACACCATTCTTTCCCTTTTCCTTAACTTTTTTGCTACTTTCATCCTTATGAGGAGAGAAAATGAGAAGAAGAGTTACTTAAGCTACTCGTAACACCCGAGTGTCTAGGCATCTAGTTGAGGATGAACTTGTCCCTAAGGTTCAATCAAATGTGCCTTTACAAGCTAATAGAAGAGATAGCTTGTTAGAAGAATTGAGGGATATGATGATCGATATCTAGAAAATAATTAGAGAGCATGATGTGTTATTCTGAGGTAGAGATCAAGAAGAGGAAAGAGAAGCTCAAGAGAGGCCAATACTGGAAGAAGTTCATAGTAGACCTGAGCTGCCTCAAACTTCAAATAGTTGACAGATTGTAGGAGTTGCTACAAATCTATCTATCGATCGAGCCTGGAAGACATATTCCAGGTTTAATCCACCTACTTTTAATGGTAGTATGAGTGAAGGAGAAGTCGAGCAATGGATTGAGCATCTCAAAACAATATTCAATATGGTGACCTATAATTTAGAGCAAAGAATGACCTTAGCTACGGTCCAGCTGGTCGAAGTTGCCAAAAGATGGTGGGATTCAGTGAGGCCGATTGGTAGTGTGAGGTATTCTTGTGAAGAATTCAAGAAGGTAATTTTCAACTATTATTTCCCGTTATCTTTTTATAATGAGAAAGAGGAAGAGTTCTATGCGTTTAGATAGAGGGACTTGGATAAAGAGGAATTCATAAAGAGATTTAATGATTTATCAGCCTATTCTACCTATCTGTAACAACATAATGACACCAGGTGAAAGACAGAATGATTTCTAGAGAAGATGCATCCAGAGTACATGCAGCAAATTACTCTGTTCAACATCACTATTTATGAGTACATGTGTCATAAGTTGAGAACAGCTGCGAAGAGAGGTAGAGAAGTAGAGGTTGAGAAGAAAAGGGATAGTGTGAGAAGATTTACACCTTCTTTGGGTCTGTCAGGCAACGTATTGAAGAAGCTTGTGTATAGCTCGAGTAGTTTGGGAGCTTATGGGAAGAAGAACTCTGGTAGAAGTTCTTAGACTCGATCAGTTCAGAGAGGATCTATACAGAGGAGTACTGAGGTTAGAATTAGGCCTTAACAACTTTCAAAACAAGCCTCGAACACACTAGTTCCTACTTTTAGCACTGAAAGGTCACCCCAGTGTAGTATATATGGTAGATTGCACGTAGGAAAATGTTGGTCTTATTTCAAGTATGGTAAGCCAGACCATATTGCCAAATATTATTCTAAAGGTAGAGTTGAGATGGCAGAGCAGTGTGCTACGATTCTAGGATTAGTGTTTACTGTGACATAAAAAAAGACTAGAGCATCTTCAAACCTGATCAAAGGTATTATTTCTATCCATGGTAAGAATTAAAGCTTTATTTGATTCGGGAGCTACACATTCATTCATTTTAGAAAAATTTATAGATAGATTAAAGTTAGAACTGAAAGAGTTACCTATGATAATTAAAGTGACTACGCCTTCTAGAGAGTTGAGATTGTATTTAAGGATCAAGTATCTATGATCGATCTGATTTGCATTTTTAGGAAAGGGATTGATGTGATAGTTGGTATGGATTGGCTAGCAACTAATAATGCTATGCTAGACTGTGCCAGGAAGTTAGTGTATTTGTCAATGTCATTGATAGGGACTAGTTCTACTGAGTAACTTAGGTTCCTATCAGTTGTGCAAGCTGAGAAGCTAATCAAGCAAGGGTGTAACGCCTATATAGTAGTTTGTGCTACTAGTAGCGTGTATGACGGTGGTATTGAGAAGATTGGTGTAGTAAGTGAATTTCTTAAGGTATTTTCTGAGGAGATGCCTAGATTACCTCCAGAAAGGGAAGTTGAATTCTCAATAGATTTAGTTCCTGGTACAGAACCAATTTCTAAAGCCCCGTATCAGATGTTGCCCTTAGAGTTGAATGAATTGAAGAAGATTAAGGATTTTCTTGATAAAGGATTCATCAAGCTGAGTGTATCACCTTGAGGTTCACAAGTGTTTTTTGTAAGGAAGAAGGATGGTAGTTTGTGACTATGCATCGACTACCGATAGTTGAACAAGGCGATAGTGAAGAATAAGTACCCTTTACCCAAGATCAATGATCTATTAGATCAATTGGCTAGAGCCTTTGTCTTTTCCAATATTGACTTGAGGTTAGGGTATTATTAGCTAAAGGTTTCTGAGAAAGATGTACCTAAGACAACCTTTTGTATGTGTTATTAGCACTATGAGTTCCTTGTCATGCCATTTGGTCTAGCCAATACGCCTGCAGTTTTCACAAATTACATGAACCATATCTTTAGACCATATTTAGACTAGTTTATTGTGGTTTTCATCGGTGACATTCTAGTTTATTCAAAAGATGAGGAACAACATGCCAAACATCTTTAAATTGTCCTTCAAATTCTTAAGGAGAACAAACTCTATACCAAGCTTAGTAAGTGTGAGTTTTGGCTAAGAGAAGTTAGATTTTTAGTCATGTAGTATCAACAGATGGGATTTCTGTTGATCCTCATGAAGTTGATGCTGTGTTAAAATGGGAATGGCCTAGTTCAATTACGGAAATTTGAAGTTTTCTGGGATTAGCTGGATATTACCAAAGGTTTATCTAAGGTTTCTCTCAGATTACTTTCCCATTGATAAAATTGACCTGTAAAGATCATCCTTTTATTTAGGATCACAAGTATGAGACTGCATTTCAGAAGGTAAAAGAGAGACTAACTACTGTACCTGTGTTAATAATTCTGAATCTGAGACTACCATATGAGGTGTATATAGATGCTTCCCTAAGAGGTTTAGGTTGCATATTAATGCAAGATAGAAGAGTTATGGCATATGCATTAAGACAACTCAAGCCATATGAAGAGAATTACTCGGCTCATGATTTAGAACTAGCAGCAGTGATTTTTGCATTGAAGATTTGGCTTCATTATTTGTTTGGGTTAGTGTTTAGTATGTTTAGTGACCACAAAAGTTTAAAGTATCTAATGGACTAGAAGGAATTGAATATGAGACAAACGAAATGGATGGAATTGCTTAAAGACTATAACTTTGAGTTGAAATACCATCCTGGAAAAGCTAATGTGATAACTGATGCGTTGAACAGGAACACACTACATATAGCTAGTATAATGATCCGAGAACACAATCTAATAGAGCCTTTCATTGATTCTCAACAGGATGCACCATTGAAAGCTTTAGTTGGTGCTTATATTACTGTAATCAGTAGTAATTTTTAGAAGGAATTGAGAATGGCACAGTTAGAAGATGAGTATCTTCTTAAGATTCGAGAAGAGGTTGAATTAAATTTGGCTACAGACTTCAACTTCAATAATGATGGATTCGTAGTTCATCGAGATAGAATTTGTGTGCCTAGCGATGAAAATTTGAGAAGGGTAATTTTGAATGAAGCACACTACAACAAGTACACTATTTACTTAAGAACTATAAAGATGTATCAAGACATTAAGCATTATTGGTAATGGCCAGGAATAAAAAGAGAGGTGACAGAGTTTGTAGCACAGTGTTTGACTTGCCAGAAAGTGAAAATTGAACATCAGAGGCCGGCTGGGACACTACAGCCATTAGAAATACCTATGTGGAAATGGGACAGCATTTCTATGGATTTCATATTTGGATTGCCAAGAACTCAATCGGGACATGATGCTATTTGGGTGATTTTTGACTGATTGACTAAGTCAGCCTACTTTTTAACTATCAGGATCAGTGATTCTCTAGAGAAGTCAGTTGAGACTTATATTCGAGAGGTTGTATGTTTACATGGAGTGCCTTAGGAAATAGTCTCTGATCAAGATTCGAGATTTACATCCAAGTTCTGGAGAGCGTTACAAGGAGCCATAGGTACTACTTTAAAGTTTAGTACTGCTTATCATCCTCAGGTTGATGGACAAATAGAGTGAACCATTCAAACTCTAGAAGATATTCTATGATCTTATGTGTTAGAGTTGTGTGGTAATTGAGATAGCTATTTGCCATTAGCTAAATTTGCATATAATAATAGTTATCACTCTAGCATTCACATGGCTTTATATGAAGTTTTATATGGAAGGAAGTGTAGATCACCTTTGTGTTAGACCAAATTGAGTGAAAGAAGCATAGTAGGGCAAGATATTTTAGGTCAAACTACTCAAAAGATTAAGTTGATACAATAGAAGTTATTAATAGCTCAAAGTAGGTAAAAGAGCTATGCTGATCAAAGAAGGAGACTACTAGAGTTTTTGATAGGTGATCACGTGTTTTTGAAAGTTATGCCCAGGAATTAAGAGATCAATTAGAGCCAAGAAATTGACTCCTAGATTCATGGGTTCATTTGAAGTCTTAAAGAGGATTGGACCAGTTGCTTATCGAATTGCTTTACCTCCACAGTTATATGGGCTTCATAATGTGTTCCATGTGTCTCAACTCAAGAAGTATTAACCAAATCCTTCTCATATAATTGAGCCTAAAGAAGTAAAATTACAAGAAAATATGACCTATAGAACAATACTAGAATGAATAGTGGATGTGAAAGATAAGGAATTAAGAAATAAGACTATTTAACTAGTAAAAGTATTTTGGAAGGGTGTGACTCCTGGTAATGTGACCTAGGAGATAGAAGCTAAGACGAGACAGCTATACCCTTAGTTATTCCCTTAGGTTAGTGTGAATTAATGGTTGTTTCAATTTTGGGGACACAATTCTTAAAAAGGAGGGGAGAACTGCAACATCCCAAATTTTTAATCCTATGTTAATGATTGACTTGGGATGAATTAGTGACTTAATGAAGGGATTAGAGTTCTGAGTAGTGAAGTGATATATTGACTCATTGGGATGTTATATGAACGGATATGAGTAGAAGAGTGGGGTCCTGAAGTAGAGCGTGTGAACATAGTCAAGATTTTCCTTATTGTTCCACGTACCACGATAAGTGGCAGATGCGCTGTGGTGTATGCAGTAGATATCATATTAATAAGGACATGTCCAGCTTGAAAAACAGAAGGGAGAAATGTGGGAGGAGAGGTCTAGTGTGGAAAAGAGACAAGGCAATGATTTGCAAGCTAAATCAAGAGCAAAGATGGTGTTTTCAACTCATTACTTATTGGGTAAGTCACGTACTAACTTAACCTCTGAATCTACCCTATTTTCTCTTAGTTTTAACCAATGAGAAAGTGAATTTAGGACCTTTAAGGAGTCAATAGTAATAAAAAGGTTATCCAAAGTTAAACTAATGCTTTGTAATTGGTTTAAGTCGAAATGATAAAGTTTTGAAGCTATAGTCAAGAATTGCCCTAATTTAGAGAGAGAGTAGAGAGAGAAAAATTGCTAGAAAACTTTAAATCTTGAAATGAGGGGTGATCAATGGTAATGTACATAATCAAGTGTGAAATGTGGATTTGATAACAATTAAGTGTTTAATTGTGATAATTGACACTTTTGGTCAATAGAGGAATTAACTCTGAATGCCAATTTTGTATAGATTCTAGTGTGTGATGTATAAATTATGAGAGAGGAGCTTGAATAGGGTTGAAGTTACACAAGTAACCCTTTCTGGCAAACAGAAGGGTTGAGATAACCATATAGTTTATTATGTTTATTAACTATTATAACTATGCAAAAGTGAATGTCAAATGTCAAATTGTCAATTTATGAGTTTTAACATGAACTTTGCATTATGAAATGAATTTGAAAAGTTATTTATTTTTATGATTATATATATATATATATATATATATGTTGTGAAAAGGTGTATAAGTAGTGGAAGTTGTAAAAGAGCATGATCATAGGGGTGAGAGTTCACCTAGGATATGTGGGGCTGTATACGTGTGGAGATTTGTGAGTGAAAAAAATCAATATGGTCGGGCTGGCACTATGGACATTCGGTGCAACATTATAATGGGCTATTACCATAGTTAATCTAGTACAACATATTATGGGACTGTTACCATGAGACATCTAAGAAATTTAGCAACTCCTTAGTGCCCGATAGGGTGCGGTTAGGAGTGAACAACATCTCTATCACAAGTGTGTGAAGAGGAAAAACCATAGTCTATATGTAGGTTAGATTATCTTTAGCCGAGTGTTTCTACCATCGAAAATGAGCTCGAGTTAACAAGTTATTAATCCAGAAGAGCCTATGATTTCATATTGGGGAGTTTTGGAGGAGTGGTGGATAGTTGATTAAGTTGTTGTGTAAAAGTGTTTGAAATGTAATTTATATATAAAAAAGATAATTTAGTATTGATATGTGACATATATATGTGCAATATAATGTTTTCAGTTACTTTAGAATGGTTATTTGTGGTAATAGACATTTAATCAGCTATATTTGGTTACTGAGATTTTTATCTCACTCATGATTATTTATATTTTTCAGGTTCTAGTACTAGTAGGTCAAAGGAAAAAGATATAGGATGAGATGACATCTCTTGCTTAAGTCTTTGTAAGACATGGTGTAATGATTTGTAAATTATGAGCCAACAGTATGTATAAATTGCCATAGAGTTTGTACATGTGCATTGGTTATAATCATGATATATTTTTGATTTTGAAGTCCCTAGCCCTTATATGTGTATGAATAATGAAATGAATGAAAAGGCTAGTGGATGGATGTAATTATGTTTGTATATGAAATGGGTGGAGATTAAACGGAGTGATTTGGCTATATATGAGACTAGAAAAGTAAAAATGTGATTCTGGCCTAAAGTGTGAAATGGGAATATTATAGGCCAAATTTGTGTACGTGTGTTATATTGTGCATGTGTATGGTCCATTAGGTGTATTTTGTCCATTTAGACTTGGTCAAGGCTTAAAAAGTGGCTAATGATAATTGGTTTTGAATTGAGACACTTAAGTGGCAAAACTTTGACAGAAAATGGTCAAAGTGCACCTTAGTATTCAATTTTTGATAGAAATATCAAATTGGGATGAAATCAGTGTCATTAATTAGATTTCAAAATAAGCTTCGTGTGGGTGCTTGAACCATCCCGATCGGACTCCATATGTGAAAATGGCATGCATTTGAATTTTGTATCATAAACTGCCACTTGACAGCAAATTCAGGTGTGTGCGCCATGGCACATATACTCGCATGCCATGGTGCATGGCACAGAGAAGGCAATTGTGGCCTCTGTGCCACATGCCACGACACATGTGGCATAAGTTGTGATGCATGGTATAAATTTTCACTTTATTTTTTAAGTGATGGACATGTTTTTTTGACTTTTGATGCACCAATTCTTTATGCTTTCATTGTGTATGTAATTGTGTATGGGGTTGAATAACCCAAATGATTATAAAGTGTTTTTTAGAAATATTTTATTGGGATCCCAATATTTTTCAACAATTTTAACTCAAAGATTAGAAGTAGTTAGTAATTGTTGTAGTAGAATGTATGGTAATGTCAGTAAGGGCATTACACTCTGTGCTCATTTTTTTCCTTCCTTCTTTCCTAATTTCCTGAGCTATCTACATACTTATTAGATTATTTTCTATGCCATATACCACGGCACAGGAAGCATTAGTAATGGTGCATGGCATAGTGAGGAGAATTCTCATCACTTAGACACATTTCGTTTGAAAATGTGATCACTTTACCCATATCTACTCATTAAACAGCCCAATGAGCCCAAACATCAAATTGTCATACGAAATTCTAATCATTACCTAATTACTAATTCACCCTAGATTAGCAACTAATTACGAGATTAGAAAATTACGATGTTACGTACATACTGCACCTCATCTTAGCTTTGGTCTCTCAAGTTGTGTCACCAGGAGTCATACCCTCCCAGAATGCCTTTACCAGTCGAATAGTTTTGTTCTCAACTATTTATCCTTCACATCCACTATCCATTCTGGTTCTATCTTGTAGGTCATATTCTTTTATAGTTCTACCTCTTCAGGCTTAATCACATGTGAAGGATTCGGTTAGCACTTTTTGAGTTAAGACACATGGAATACATCATGAATTCTCAACAACTATAAATATAAAGCAATATGATAAGCAATCAACCTAATGATTAGACCCATTATTTACACACTTTATCCATATATTTAGGACCTATTTTGCATGATATATTCCCTAACTAGGTGTATTCTTAGTGTTAAAAGTGATAAAATTGCCTAAGAGGTGAATTGTACATTAGGGGTATTTTGGTCCAAATATACACTTTTTATGAAAAATTGGGTTTTTGTTGGATTAGATGTCATTTTTTCCAAGATTCATCATGGTCTAATTGGTTTTCAAAAATTTATTTTGGTTTGGGAAATATTGTATAAAAGTCATACATTAGAGTTGTTGACTTGGTTGACCTAGTTTGTGCTTTGCATGTACATGTATTTACATTGTGCTTCTCATATGGAATTACTTTTGAATTCCATTTATAAATATTATCCTATTTAAATAATTATGTTCTTGTGAAAAACATATAATTTATTTTGTCACACATATATTAGATCAAATCAAATGTTATTTTGTGACTTAGGTGAACAAGTACACTTGGACTTGTGTCAATTGGGCTAAAGGCAAGTAAGGAAGGATTTTGGGCTTGAGTTAGGCATGAAAGGCCTTTCAATAAGAGAAGAGGGAGCTGTAACATTCAAATTCAAATTCAAAATGACAAGCATGTGGTGTCACATCACTTAAATCTCCCAATTTTGGAAGCTCCTATTCTCTCCTTAATCATTGTTTTGACTTTGTGATTTAGAAATCAGATTTGTAGCCAAAAAAATAACCTTGAAATCACTCATATGCCTCCCTTCTAATATGAACCTAGCCCTCTTTGTATCCAAGTTTAGTCTAGGTTTGATCCACATACATAATTTCAACCGACTCACATATATGTCACTCATTACTCAAACAATCATCCATACTAAGTAAAGGGTGGTGTAATTTCATCCATCTCTCATCCATTCACTCATCCACTCATTTCTATCATTCTCTTATATCTTCTCTTCCATCTCTCTTCACAAATTTCATCCATCACTTACATTACACTAAACACACACATAACCCTAGTCTCCATCCATTCATTCATTCAAGGTCTTCATCTCTAATGGTAGGCGAGTTTCAGTTCAGCCAAGGCCTAAAAAAGAAGTCTTCTATAGATTTTTAAGGCTAAGGGGCTTGTGGATGTTAGATGGGGAGGAAAAGGATGAGGCCAAACACATAACATCTCTTTGGTTTTTAATTACTCTACCTTAGTTTTCTTCAATGTCTTGATGTTATAAGGCCATAATTTTGGATTATTTCATCATGTAATTGAGCCATAATCTTTGTTCATTTGTGTTTATTATTGAGAACTTGGGGTTTTGATTATGTTTTTGTATTTGGTACTTTCTTATATTAGTGGATGTTATCATAATCTTGCGATTTCCATTACTGTCTTATCTTGTATTTTCTATATCATAATCTTAAGTGGTTGATGCTTAATTTCTTTTTTTTTTCTCACCATAATCTTGAGAGTTTACATGCTTTTTGGGAAGGGCTGAATCACTTATGCATAATTCACATCACACTTAGTCAATGCTTAAAACTAACATAATTAATTAAACTAAGGACCTTAATCTAGGACTTAGGAAGGTTGTTGGGAAGGTTAAGAGGCTAGAGATAATTTTCCTAGTTTTCTTCATTTTAGGCCAAGAGGGTAAAGTAATCTAAAGCCAACTTAATTAATTTTTAAACTAATGACTCACTCATTTCTCTAACTCTAAGATCCTACCATTCCATAAGGAACGACCAAAAACAATTTAATTTAGTTTTAAAGCTTTCTTTTTCTTTTTCTTTTTTAGAAAATAAAATCAAAATCAATTAATCCTTTGAGTAGTTTAATTCACATTGGTTAGCTTTAATCATAGAAAGCCTCCTTATAAAAATCAACCTAAGTTGACCATTATCTACATAGTGTGAAACTTAGTACTTTTTTAGAAGTTAATGTCACATCCCTCAACATCCACCTTATATTAGGAGTGGTTAACCAAATTACCACACTCACCAATCAAACTATACTCGAAAATATTGTTTCAAAAGCTTGGGGCCCAAGACTTGGTGTGTAAAATCAATAAAAGTCTTAACATATCAAAGCAATACATAGTGAAAACTAAACATAAGCATTCATTACACTCATTGCATGCTTGATCACAAAAGAAATAAGGTCATATTATGGGATATGTGTCGTAGCATGCACCTCATGTGTTACAGCATGTGGCAATCATAAGCACCCATTCTTTATGCCGTGTGCCATGGTGTGATACGCATGCGCCATGGTGCACATGACAGTAATTATCTGCTATCATATTATAGTTCATAGGGTGAATTTTTAGCATACACCGTTTTCACATATGACGTCCGATTAGAGTGATTCAAGCACTCACGTAAAGCTTAATTCATAAGCTAGATAATGATGAGATAATTTTAGACATGATCTAATGGTCTAATCAAAATTTAGACACTCAAGTACAGAAAACTACTTTTTCCAAAAATTTATTGCACCCAAGCACTCAAATTGCTCACATTGTCTCATTTGATCATTCTAGGCTTTGAACCAAGTCCAAAAAGACCTATTACACCTTATTGACCATAATTTATATCATACATACATATAGATTAGAATTTGGCCATTCACTAGCCCATTTTCACAAACATGAACTTTTACTAAACATCACTACATATACCTTAATTAAGCTAGCATCCAATTATTTCACCATACATTCACCACTCAACGTGTTCACAAGATATTCACAATGAAATCTTAGGCCTTAGTTTTCATTTCACCATATATATACACATGTAAGCTAAGATTTATCCAAATTTAGTTTTCATTTCACCATATATATACACATGTAAGCTAAGATTTATCCAAATTCACAATAATTCTCAACATTCCATAACTATAGATATGTATGCATCCTATGGCAACTTCATATACAATTATATAAAAGAGAAGTGTTTATTACACAAAACTCAAATATTTTAGAACAATGGCACAATTATGCCAGCCTTGATGATAGAACACATTTGTTACCTATTTTTATTCATCAATTAGGATCCTTTTATTAATAATTTTTCACCTTCAAGTGCACACATTGTATTAAATTTGGAGTTTTGCCTAAGTTTCTAGGTTTAGTACACTAAGGGCATTTTGGTCCAAAAAAAGAACTTTTGGGAAAATGTACAAGAAAAATTGACAAATTGCATTTTATGTTCAGTTGATGAGTGGTGAAATTATATTTTTAAAATTCATTTTAGTTTGGGAGTAATTAAATAAAACTCAACACTTTCTTAAGTGTCTTAGTTTGACCTAGTTTTCGGTTTGCATTTGCATAGAAATTTTTATATAATTTTATGTAGCATAGAACTTAGTTAATTTAATAAATTCTCTCTCTTAATTATGAATTTAATTCTAGATATTAATTAGATTTTATTATATCACATGCTTTTTGATTGAATTATGTGATTCATGTGACATAGGTGGAATGTGACTTGTGCATCAATTGAGTAATTGAGGTCAACACTCCTTGAGGTCAATGTTTGAGAATTTTCATGTGAATTATAATTATTTTGAATGATTAAATTAGCTTAGATGATGTGGATGACACATGAGAAATCAGGCACACATTGGAATCATTTACCAAACAATAGGAGAGTGCTACCTTACAAGTATGAAAAGGCTCCCATTTCCATTTTAATTTCTTTTCTTATTTTTTAATTGAGTAATCAATTGAGGGAAATAGCTTGAGTCATGCCATTCGGCCCTATAATCAAATGATTCACTCATTTATTTTCATATTCCACATTCTCTCTATCTCTCTCTCTCTCTTATTCGTAGTGTTTTTATTTTCTCTCTTTTGTTCTTCATTTTTTAGCAACCTAACCTCTATTTTCAGCCACTAAACCTCCACAAAATGCACACCATTCTTCTCCTTTCACTTAGCTTGTCCCATCCCTTCCTATTTCATAAAGTTCTAACCTTATGTTCTTCATCTCAAGCTCCATAAATTTCAATTAACATGCCTCCAACCTAGGGTTCTTGAAGATGATGAAGATTGGCTAAGTTTCTTGATGGAAACCTAGATAGATGAAGAAGGAGGATGAGTCTTGAGCTTCAAATTGGCTAAGTTCTTTTGTTTTCAATCATCTTTTCTTTTTACTAGATAGTTAGATTCCTTAATCTAGGGTTTGATCATCTTGGCTTATAAATTCTAATTTGAATTTGATATTGATGTAAAGAGAAGATGATTGTTTCATTTAATTTATTCTTTGGGTTGCCATGACTAATTTGGCCACTTTATGTTGAGCACATAGTCTTGTGTTTTTCATTTAGTAAAATACATGTGTTGATATTGCATAATCTTAAGGTCTTAATGCTTGTATTGTTGAGTAGCTTGACATAGTCTTATGGTTGCTCACATTATTGTTTTAGCCATGGCTGTTAAGAGGAGATTTTGAGTGAATTACTTGGCTAATTTCTTTACTAATTGGTTAATTAAACTAGGGACTTTAATCTAAGATATAGGGAGGTTAGCTAATTAGATTAATTGGCTTAGGATAGTTTTCTTAAGTCATGATAGCTTTAGTCAAGAGGAAAGAGAGGCTAAACTTAGCCTAATCATGAGAAGATAATGAGTCTAAAATCAACTAATCTTTAAGGTTTCATTCTTGTGAAAAAGAAAGTTCATTTCACTCACTTTAATTAGCATTTTAATTACTTACGCATTTAGTAGTAGTTTAGATAATTAGGTAACAAAATCCCTACAACTTTGGGTGATTTATTTCACTAGATTATTTTTAATTAGATTAAGACTATTCCTTGGGAGATGAGCTAGGGTTGGCCTTATATTATACTAGGGTTAGCCTAATCATAGAGGAAAAGAAGAAGAGCAAACAATGAAAAAATGAGGTAGAATGAAAATTTGCTCCACTTCTTCCTGATCCTAAGTTTGAAGACTTTTTCCATTGCAACATCCTGAATTTCTCAATCCTAAGTTTAGAGGGTAATTGAGGATAAAGTGGAAATTAAAGTGGGATTAGAGATTCGGATGGTTAATTGGCATTTTGACTTGTTTGTATGTTATACGAACAGATATGGGTGATAGGAGTGCGTTTTGGGTTGAAGCAAGTACGCATAGTGAGAATAAATCTCACAGTACTGCACGCCACAGCTTGTGCTGCATGTGCCTCGGTGCATGGACTAGAAATTCACTTCATAAATCATGAATTTTTAGAAATTTTAGAGGAGAGAATTTGAGAAACACATGAGATAGAGAGAAGAGAAGGGATGAGGAGCTAGGTTAAGTCATTTTGGAGCAGTGGAAGGTGATTCATATCGGTAACTAGCTAGGTAAGCTGTGTATAACTCTTACCTTCCATTCTACACAAATTTCTCTGAAAATGAGTTATAGGGAAATTGAATCAAAGAAATTTGAGGGGTTTGATTCTTGTCTATTAGTAATAAAAAGGTTCTTGGAAGTTAAATTAGAGCTTTATGACTAGTTTATAGTTGAACAATAGAATTTTGAACCCAGAGGCTCAATTTTGGCCTTTAAAGAGAGAAAGTTAGGGCAAAAATCTATCTTGAGTGAAATAAGACCGGCTGAGGTGATGTAAAGTAGCAATTGGATAATTATGGACTTAGAATGGATAAATGGAAAAGAGTTTATGGATGAATATAGCCCTAAGTAGTAAAAATAAGTTTTTGGTCAAAATGAACCAATTGACTAAAATGTGCCAAATATATTCAGATTGGCATATTGGGTAAGTGAGTAGAGAAAGAAAGCTTGAGATAAGCTTGTACGATAGTTGAAACCCACAGGTAACCTTTCTAGTGACAGAGGGTTGAGGTAACCGAATAACTTTCTTTGTTTAACTGTTTATTGTAACTATATGTTAGTATGCTATGTAATGCATGAACTGGTTTTGAATCAAGCATCTTTTGTGGCATTGGGTGATTGTGTGTGTGCAAAATGAATTTTGGTCGAAATAAGCATTGAAATTATGTTTTGTAATGTAAAGTGGTATATATATATGTTATGTATAAGAAAATATAAATTATGAAAAGGGAATCTTAAATGGTTCGAGAAAGCATAATTTGAGTGGTGAGAGTTCACCCGAGTATAGGAGATGATAAAAACCATATGGCAAGGTTTCCTTAGTACCCTATGAGGGTGCGGTGTTGGAAAAAATTCTCCTTAGTACCTTAAAAGGTGTGATATTAGAGAAGATCTCTTGAGTACCTATTAAGGTACTGTGTTAGAGATGAGAGATTCCTTACTATCTTTGTGAGACGGGTTGGAGTCAACAACGCTCCATTATATGTATTGGGAAAAAACCATAGTTCGTATTATGCATTAAAAAAAATTAGTTGGGTGATTCTACCACTGCAAGTGAGCTCAAGACTAATGAGAGTATACATTGGTATGAGATGAGCCTATGGTTTCATGTTAGGGTAATTTGGAGGTTTGTTGGTAGAGATCATACTAGTATTTTATATAATGTGATGAAATATCTTGAGATAACATGGAATCCTTTGGGATTGATGAAAAGATGAAAAATCAAATGTGATATGTGGTGAAAATACTGCTTAATGAGGTTTTAATGGTATGCCATGTTTACTTTCATATTTTTGCATGTGATAGTCAACAGGAGTGGGTTATTCTATTATTGAGATTTTTATCTCACCCCCATGGTTACATGTTTACAGGATCGGGAAGTAATCAGGCCAAGGGAAGAGAGTCTGGACTAGCTTGAGTTGAGAAGTCGTGTACTCTGAGGTTGTGTAATGAACTGAACTAAAAGATTGTATATATAAGTGTACATAAGTTGCCATAGGTTGCATGCATGTAGTGAATTGAGTTTTTGTGAAATCAAGCCTGATTATGTGTAATATGTGTTGATTGAGACAAAAGTACTTTGATTTGAGTATGTTTGCATTACGATGGTTATATGTTAGTGAATCTTAAGCTAAATGACAAATTATAAGGAAATGAGTAATTTGGGGGCTAAGATTGTATTATGATTTTGATTAGTGAATCTTAAGCCAAAGGACAAATTATGATAAAATGAGTAATTTGAGGGCTAAGATTGTATTATAGATATGATGCATATGTATGAGTTGAGAAATAGCCAAGCGGGCTAAGTTTTACCGAGAAATGGCATAGTATGTTAAGTTAGTAAAATGTGAAAATTGGTCGTAAAAGGGTCAAATTTTAATATTTGAGCATGATTGTGATAAATTGTGGTCAGTCAAGTGTAGTAGATCATTTTGGACTTAGTTTAAGGCCTAGTGTGGTCTAATGAGAGAAAGGGAATGATTTGAGTACTTGGGTGCACAAATTTTTTAGAAAAAGTGACTTTTTGCACTTGTGTGTTCAAATTTTGATTGGACTATTAGATCGTGTCCAAGCTTATCTCATTAGTTAGTATACGAGCTAAGCTTTATGTGGGCGCTTGAATCACTTTGATCGGATGTTGTATGAGAAATTGGCGTACGCTAGAAGTTCCACATTTTTGTTGTCAAAATAGTAGCAGAAAAATAGGCAGGCACACCTCGGCACATGGAGGCACATGTCACAGTGCATGACACAAACAGGGTGAGCGTGTGGCTCTGTGCCACATGCCATAGCACAGTGACCATCTATCGCGGTACATGGACCAAAATTTCATTTTATTTATGTGCTAAATTGCATGCAATTGAGAGAAGAATGCTAGTGGGTTAAGTTTACTATGTAATCAAGGAGTACATGAATTATTTTCGCTGTGTTTTCTCTGATTGCATTGAAATTTAATTGTTTTTATAAAATAAGTCTTCAGCCGAAGCTTTTAAAAATGAAATTTATTATGAACAATGATAAGAGGTAGTGGTAACACCATAATCTTCTTTTATATTATCTGGACATAGGAGGAGGTTACACCTTTTGCTCTCCTAGGGTTTTCTCAAGTTGCAATAGCTGAAAGATGACTCCTTTAGTCCTGAAAAATGAGTTATGTAGGTTAATTTTGCACAAAAATAAAATTGTGTGTTTCTACATTTTTGTTTGGTGCCATGGCACTCCTTCAGTGATGCCATGGCACTAGTGAGCAATTCTAAAAATTCTGACAGTGCATAAGAACTTTTGCTTTTTGTCTTGGACTAAAAGGCACCTTTTCTCTTATCTCCTTTCTCTTTCTTGCTTTGATGTTATCATGCCCCACCTATTCACAATTAACAAATATGAGTAGAATCTTTGCTTACTTCAATTTTCATCATTTTAAACAATTTCCTTAAAAATATTTTAGTCAATTCACATGAGGCACTTAGTAAATTTTTATTTATAAAAGCAAGAAAATGTTTCTTTTTTCCATTGATGATTCCTAAAATATAACAAAAAAATATCAATAATAACACAAAATAGTGAGTCATTATCTTTCGTGCTTTACTTTCTTTTCCTTTCTGAACTCCATGCTTATTTATGACTTAAGAAGTCATTTTTTGTACCATGCACGGTGATGCAGGCAACTTATGCCACAGTGTGTGGCACAGTAAGGAAAATCTTCACCACGCACACATGCTTTTTTTTAAAACATAGTTCTTCCACCCGTATCTGTCCATTAAACACTGCAAAGGCTTAAATTATTAAGTAATCATCCAATTTTCTAATAATTTACTAATTACTAATTCATCCCTGATCAATGGCTATTTATAGGATTAGAAAATCAGGATGTTACAATTCTCCCCTCCTTTTTAAGAATTTTGTTCCCAAAATTCATAAAACACTTAAATACATACCTATGGAAATAGATAGGGATATTTTTGCCTCATTTTATCCTCTATCTCTCAAGTAACATCACTCAGAGCTATGCCTTGTCAAAACACTTTCACTAAATGAATGGTCTTGTTCCTTAGTTGTTTATTTTTCACATCCATGATTCGCTCTAGCTCAACCTTATACGTTAAATTCTATTAAAGCTCAATCTCTTTTGATTATATGACACAAGAGAGGTCTAGTTGGTACTTATTGAGTTGCGACACATGAAACACACTGTGCACACTCAATAACTATGGTGGCAAAGCTATTCAGTAAGCAACTAGTCTAATTCTCTCCAGAATCTTGAAAGGACTAATGAATTAAGGAGTCAATTTCTTGGCTCTAATTAACCTCTCAATTGCTATCACTGGTGAGAGCCTTAGGAACACATGATCTCCCACTAGAAACTCTAATGGCTTTCTACACCTATCAGCGTAACATTTATGCCTGCTCTGACTCGTTAATAACTTTCACTAGATCAATTCAATCTTCTAAGTTATCTAATGCATAATGTCTAGTCCCAACATGTGCTCAAAGTATAGACAACAGATTGCTTTACTGGATGTGACTTGTAACATCCTAGTTTTCTAATCCTTAACCTAGTTGCTAATTAGGGGTGAATTAGTAATTAGTGAGTGATTGGAATTTTGGATGAGAACATAATGATTTGACTTTTTTAAATGTAGAATAAACATATACAAGTATAAGGATCACATTTTTAAAAGAAAGCGTGCACGTGCGGTGAGGATTTTTTTACTATGCCATGTATTGTGATGCATCGCATAGAAAATTAAGTGATAAGTGTGTGGTTAGCTTATGGAAATCAAAAAGAAAAGGAATAGAAACACGAGCAAAGAAGGAGAGGTGTAACATCCTAAATTTTTAATTCCTATATTAATACTGATTAAGGGATGAATTAGTAATTTAATGTGGAATTAGGATTATGGATGGTGAAATATTGTTTTCAGTTAATGTGATGTTATATGAACAAATATAATATGAAGAAACTCAGATAAGGTTGTGGAACATGGGTAACACTTTCTATTAAATAAAAAGGTTGAGGTAACCATATGGTTTGTTATGTTAATTAGCTATTATAATTTTGTAAAAGTAAATATGAAATGATGAATTTGTTGTTCTATGAGTTTTATGCATGATTTGGCATTGTAAATAGTTTTAGCATGAAAATTTATTTGTGAAATAAAATTTGAAAGGTTATTGGTTTTGATTGATATGTATATGTACATATTTATATATGATTATATAGTGGAAATTATGAAAATTGTAATTGTTGTGAAATGTGAACAAGCATGATCATAGGGGGTGGGAGTTCACCTAGAAAATATGTAGATATGTGAATAAACAAATCCATATAGTCGAGCTGGCACCATGGGACATCTGATACAGTATATTATGAGTTGGTACCATGGGTAATTTAGTACATCATATTATGGGACTATTACTATGGGACATTCGAGCAATTTGTCAACTCCTTAGTGCCTATTAGGGTATGCTTAAGAGTTAATGATGCCTTTATCACAAGTGTGTAAGATGAGGAAAAACATAATTTGTAGGTTTTTTTATCGAGTAAGTTTCATACATCCCTCAACTTCAATTTGACTATAAACTATACTAGGGTAAGGATTTATAAAAGCTTAAGAGGTATTGTTGACCAACAGCTTATTGGGTGAGTTTTATATAGCCTTCAACTCCAATTCGATTATAATTTCTCTTAGTATAAGTTATAGAAAAATTGAATCGGGGAATTTTAAGGGGTTTGTTTCTTACCCTTCAGTAATGAATAGGTTCTCGAGAGTTAAATTAAGACATTACGACTAGTTTGGGGTTGAACAATGAAACTTTAAAGCTATAGGCTTAAATTAGCCCTAAATTAATGATGAAAAAGAGTGGAAATTAAGTAAAATGAATTGGATTAGTAGAAGAGATAGAAATTGGTTAATGTGTAGTGATAGACCTAACACCACTAAGTTGAAGTGAATGAATAGCTAAATGTGATTTTAAACAATAATTAAGTACTTTTAGTTAATTTGATTCATTGACTAATAGTACAATTTGTGTGTAGATTGGCATGTTATGTGTGTAGAGTGAGAAAGAAAGCATGTAGAGAAGTGTTAGTTATTGTGAAATCTATGGGTAACCTTTCTAGTGATAGAAAGGTTGAGATAACTAAATAACTTTCTCTATGTGATTATCAATTATAACTATTTGGGAGTATGAATACTATTGCATGAAAATGTTTTATAATGTGCATATTTGATAAGTGAATGTTTTGAAGCATGAAATTGGTTATGTTATGATATGCGTGTGTGTGTGTGTGAAATTATATGTAAACATGTGGTTTATGTGAAAGCATGATCATAGGGGGTAGGAGTTCACTCATAAGGAGAAATAATGAGAACTTCATATGGCATTATTCTCCTTAGTGCCCGACAGGGTGTAGTGTTAGAGAATTTCATCTCCTTAGCGCCTATTGAGGTGCATTATTAGAAATCTAAGCTCCTTAGCATCTATGTGATGTGGTGTTAAAGTAATAAAACCCTAATTAGTGTGTGATAGGGGAAAACAAAGTCCGAAAGTGGGACAAAGCACCTTGGTTGGATAATTCCACCACTAAAGGTGTGTTTAGGTCAATGAGTATATATTGGCTTATTAAGAGCCTATGGTTTCAGCCAGGGTGATTTAGAGGTTTGGATGGTAGCAATCATACTATTAATGGTGATTTATTGTGAAGATGGTTTGACATAAAATTTATATTATATGCTATGTTCAAATGTATATTATGCAACACTTATTTATACTTATTTGTGCTAGTTATTAGTACTAAGTTATTCTGTTACTGAAATTATTTTCTCACCCTATGGTTATATTTTTATTGGCCAAAGTACTAAGCTGAGCAAAGGGAAAGACATAGGACTGACATAGTTGCACTATTGCCATGTGACTCTGGAGATTGTGTAATGAATTTATCTTTTTGTATAATTATAAAATGATTTAAATTGCTATAGGACACATGTGCATGTTAGAAGATATGAGATGTGGTGATTGTGTAATTCTTAGCCCTGTATTTGTGAATCTATATTATTTTATGGTGAAAAATGTGATGAAGGACTAATTAGAGTTTGGAATGAATGTGTATGTGAGAAATATGTGGTAGAATAGTGAATCCTAGCCTAATTGTAGTAGTAAACAATTTAGGGCTCAATCTATAGCAGTGAACGTGTATATGGGAAATATATGGTAGAACATTACACAATTGTGGTCTTATATGAGGAATACATGTATACAACATATGTACATACATATAACTAGACTTGTTTGACTTTCAACCCTCTCACTCTTACATATAGGGCTCTGCCTCATCATTTATGTCAAGTTCTCACCATATGTGTTAAGTTCTCACATAACAACACAAGTTTTCATAAACACATAATCATCACATATATACATAAGTGGAACAAGTTATAACACAACATATACTTGTTTGTTTCACATTTAGGCCTACCCATGTACCATCTACTGGGGCACCCTCAGCATAATGCAACACTATATATATATAAGCAAGATTCACATCATAATTCAAACATATAACTAATTATGCATCCTAGTTGGTAACTTAAACTCTATAAACAAATTTATACATTCATCTTATTTAATGATATCATACCACTACCAACTGAAGCTACTTTTTCCTTGCTTCCTTTCTCGTCCTTCTCATGCTCTCTTCTCCTGTGTTTAAAAGTAACAGAGTGAGGCATATATCTTAGTAACTCAAAAGTAACCTCAATTATCAGTTAGTAAGTAAAAACATAAAATAAGTGATAAAGTAGCATGTATATCAATAAATGCAATATCATATACATAAATAGGAAGTCATTCTTATTAATCTTATTATACTCATGTAATGCATTCTTGGTTCCCCTTAGCAGAGAAATCTCGACGCTCAGACTAATACTTCTAGTCATAAAGAATAGGGCCTACCATACCACTATTTAGATTAGGTAATCGTCTTTACGTATAAGTGGTCTCCTAGGTCCGTCTTGGCAGAGTTAAACTCTTCGCTTTGGATCATAAGGATTCCTAGCCTTATACAAAGTAGGACCATAACCCCCTACCTTAGTCTAAGGTAACCTCATAGATCATTTAATATCCTAAGTATATCATGGCAAAGTCAAGCTTTACAGTCTGGATCATCAGGACTTCCTAGACCTCCTCATGGTAAAGCCACATCCCCCTACCATAATTTAGGGTATATCTTGCGGATGTAATGTATGTCAATACACGTGGCCCCTCAAATTCATTTCAATTAATACTTACACACCCACATACATATACTTTCACAATGCAATGCAAGTAGTTATATCAAAATACTTGCAAATAATTTCATAATCAAATAAGTAAAAGGGTTAGTCTAGTTACCTTTAACCCTTGCTAATGAAAGGTTACCAATCACACTAGCTCCTAGAGGCGTAGATTCTCACAAGCAACTTCATAGGTGCTCAATCTACATGACATAGTATCCTTCAGTCAATTCCTAACTCTTTTCACAAACATTAATTCGGCTAAACTGAATCCCTTAATAAACAAAATAGTTCAATTGAACCCTTTTGAATTCACTTATCCATTATTTATTATCATTAGCCTTATAAATAATTTAAATAACCATAACAACCTTTGGACTCACTTATTCATCTAATTTCTCAATTTAGCCTAACTTTCTTAGGCTAAATGAGCCTAAATCCTTGAAGCCTAACCATTCAATTCCATATTAGTCACAAAACCTTAGTTCTGTATTTGATATCTCATTTTAACCCTTTCTTTTAGATTAAAACACCTTAAAACTTCATGACCCAATTTCTCAACCAATGAAATTCAATGAAAAAGAGGTAGAATTAAAGCTTATGATTACGTGATACTTACCCAACAAGTTATTAATTGAAATAGACTCTCGAGCACCAAATATCACTTGCCCTAGCAGAGCTGAATGTCTCCACCCCTCCAGATACATTTTCAACCTTTTCCCTTTTAATTTCATGAGCTGATCATATCAACTTTAAGTGATCCTTAGACAATGTGCCATAGCGCATGTAGCTTTTTCCATGGTATAACATTCTAAATTTCTAATTATATATCAATGATTGATTAAGAATGGATTAGTGATTTAATGTGGAATAGGATTCTAAGTAGTGAAGTGTTATTTTGACTCATTAGGATGTTATACTAACAGATATGACTAGAAGAGTGAAGTCCTAAAGTAGAGCGTGTAAGCATAGTGAGGATTTCTCTCACTGTGCCACACACCGTAGTGGGGGATAGATGCGCCACGGCGTATGGTGTAGAATTTTGATTAATAAGATGTGTCTAGCTATGGAAAATAGAAGGGAGAACATGAGAGAAGAGGTCAAACGTGGAGAAGTGCAAGGGATTTGTTAGGGCAAGCAAAATTAAGAGCAAGGATGGTGTTTCTGACTTGTTACTTATCGAGTAAGTCATGTACTTCCTTAACCTTTGAATCTACCTATTTTTGCTCTATTTTAACCAATGAGAAAGTGAATTTGGGAGTTTTAAGGAGTTGATTTCTTACCCTATAGCAATAAAAAGGTTCTTCGAAACTAAACTAGTGCTTTATAGTGGTTAGAGTTGAAACAATAAAGCTTTGAAGCTGTAGGAAAAAATTGCCCTAATCTAGAGAGAGAGTAGTGAGAGAAATTGTCTAGAAGTGTTAAAGCCTGGAATGAGGGGTAATCAGTGGTAATTTGCATAATTGAGTGTGAAATGTGAAATTGATAATGATTAAGTGTTTAAATGTGATACTTGGCACTTTTGGTCATTAGAGGAATTGACTTCGAATGCCAATTCTATGTAGATGCACGAATTGTTAGAAAGGAGCTTACATAGGATTGAAGTTACACAGGTAACCCTTTTTATTGAATAGAAAGGTTGAGGTAACCATATAGCTGATTGTGTTTATTAACTATTATAACTGCATAGAACTAAATACAAATAATAAAGTTGTGGTTTTGAAATGTTTTATGCATGAATTTTCATTGAAATGGTTTTTGCATGAGCAATGGTTTGGAAACTAAGAGTTGAAAGGTTATTTGAATTTAAATGATATGTATATATATATATAGATGTATGACATTATATATGTTGTGGAAATGTATATAAGTAGTAGAAATTGTGAAAGAGCATGATTATAGGGGGTGGGAGTTCACCGAGATATGGGGGATGTGTATGTATAGAGATATTCGACTAACAATCCATATAGTTAGGCTGGCATGATAGGACATCTAGTACAGCATTATATAGGATGTTACTATAGGCAATCCAGTATAACACATTATGGGACTATTACCATGGGACATCTGGGCAATCTGGCAACTTCCTAGTGCCTAATAGGGTATGATTAGAAGTTAACGACCCCTCTATCACAAGTGTGTGAAGAGGGAAAATCATAGTCCATAGGTGGCTTAAATTACCTTTGGTCGGGTGTTTCTACATCGAAAGTGTAACATCTTAAATTTCTAATATTGTGTTCGTGATTGATTAAGGATGAGTTAGTTATTTAATGAAGGGATTAGAGTTCTAAGTAGTGAAGTGATATATTAACTTATTGGGATGTTATATGAACAGATATAAGTAGAAGAGCGGGGTCTAGAAGCAGAATGGGTGAGCATAGTAAGGATTTTTCTTACTGTGCCACGTGCCGCGGTAGGTGGCAAATGCGCCGCGGCATATGGAGCAAAAATATGATTAATAAGGACGTGCCTAGCTTGAAAAATAGAAGGCAGAAATGTGGGAGGAGAGTTCTCGAGCGGAGAAGAGCTAAGGCTATGTTAGGGCAAGCTAAATCAGGAGCAAGTACGGTGTTTTCGACTCATTACTTATTAGGTATGTCATACACTGCCTTAACCTTCGAATCGACCCTATTTTCCCTTAGTTTTAATCAATGAGAAAGTGAATTTAGGAGTTTTAAGGAGTTGATTTCTTACCTAATAGTAAGAAAAAGGTTCTCTAGAGTTAAACTAATGCTTTGTAACTGGTTCGAGTCAAAACTATAAAGTTTTAAAGCTTTAGGCAAGAATTTCCCTAATCTGGAGAGAAGCTAGTGAGAGAAAAATTTCTAGAAAATGTTAAAGCTTGAAATGAGGGGTGATTAATGGTAATGTGCATAATCGAGTGTGAAATGTGGATTTAATAGTAATTAAGTGTTTAATTATGATAATGTCACTTTTGGTCAATATAAAAATTGACTCTAAATGTCAATTCTGTGTATATTCTAGTATGTGACGCATGAATTATGAGAGAGGAGCTTGAATAGGGTTGAAGATGTATGAGTAACCTTTCTCACAAACAGAACAGTTGAGGTAAGCATATAGTTTATTATGTTTATTAACTATTATAACTATGTAAAAGAGAATGTCAATTATCAAATTGTGAATTTATGAGTTTTAGTATGAACTTTGCATTATGAAATGAATTTAAAAAGTTATGGATTTTTCATGAGCATATATATATTGTGGAAAGATGTATATAGTGGAAGTTGTGAAAGAGCATGATCACAGGGATTACGAGTTCACCTAAGATATGTGGGGTTGTGTGTGTAGAGATTTGTGAGTGTAAAATCCATATAGCCGGGCTGGCACCATAGGACATCCGGTGCAGCATTTTATAGGCTGTTACTATGAGTAATCTAATACAGCATATTATAGAAGCTACACATTCGTTCATTTCAAAAGAATGTGTAGATAGATTGAATTAAAACTAAAAGAGTTATTTATGATAATTAAAAGTGGCTATGCCTTCTAGACTCTCAAGTATTACTAGCAGAGCATGTTAGAGAGTTAAGATTGTATTTGAAGATCGAGTATATGTGATCGATCTGATTTGCATTCCTATGAAAGGGATTGATGTGATAGTTAGCATGGATTGGCTAGCAGCTAATAATGCTACGCTAAACTATGCCAGGAAGTTAGTGTCTTTGCCGGTGTCGTTGGCAGGGACTAATTCTACTGAGCAACTTAGGCTTTTATTAGTTATGCGAGATGAGAAGCTAGTTAACCAAGGGTGTGATGCCTACATGGTAGTCTACATGGATAGTAATATATATGATGGGGGTATTGAGAAGATTAGAGTGGCAAGTGAATTTCTCAAGGTATTTTCTGAGGAGATGTTTGGATTACCTCCAAAAAGAAAAGTTGAATTCTCAAAGATTTGGTTCCTAGTACAGAACTAATTTTTAAAGCCCCATATCAAATGTCACCCTCAGAATTGAATGAATTGAAGAAGCAAATTGAAGATTTGCTTGACAAAGGATTCACCAGGCCGAGTGTATCAACCTGGGGTTCACCAATATTGTTTGTAAGAAAGAAGGATGGCAGTTTGTGATTGTGCATCAACTGCCAACAATTGAACAAGGTGACAGTGAAGAATAAGTACCCTTTACCCAAGATCGATGATCTGCTAGATCAATTGGCTGGAGCCTCAATCTTTTCTAAGATTGACTTGAGGTCAGGGTATTATCAGCTAAAGGTTTCAGGGAAAGATGTACCTAAGACAGCCTTTCATACATGTTATGGGCACTATGAGTTCCTTGTCATGCCATTTGGTCTGACCGATGCACCTGTGATTTTTATGAATTACATGAACTGTATCTTTAAACCATACTTAGACTAGTTTGTTGTGGTTTTCATCAATGATATTCTGGTTTATTTGGAAAATGAGGAATAACATGCCAAACATCTTCAGATTGTCCTTTAGATTCTTAAAGAGAATAAACTCTATGCCAAGCTTAGTAAGTGTGAGTTTTGGCTAAAAGAAGTGAGATTTTTGGGCCATATGATATCAACAGATGGGATTTCTATTGATCCTCATAAAGTTGATGCTATGCTAAAATGGGAATGGCCTAGTTCAGTTACGAAAATTTAAAGTTTTCTAGGATTAGCTATATATTATCAAAGATTTATCTAAGGTTTATCTCAAATTGCTTCCCCATTGACAAAATTGACCCGAAAAGATCATCCTTTTATTTAAGATGACAGGTGTAAGACTATATTTTAGAAGCTAAAAGAGAGACTAACTACTGTGCCTGTGTTAATAATTCCGAATCTGAGACTACCATATAAGGTGTATACATATGCTTCCCTAAGAGGTTTGGGTTACATGCTAATGCAGGATAGAAGAGTGGTGGCAAATGCATCAAGACAACTCAGGCCACATGAAGAGAACTACCTGATTCATGATTTAGAACTAGCAGTAGTAGTTTTTTGCACTGAAGATGTGGCATCATTATTTGTTTGGGTTAGTGCTTAGCGTATTCGGTGACCATAAGAGTTTAAAGTATCTAATGGACTAAAAGGAATTGAATATAAGATAAAGAAGATGGATGAAATTGCTTAAAGACTATAACTTTGGGTTGAAATACCATTCGGGGAAAGCTAACATGGTAGCTGATGTGTTGAGCAGAAAGATGTTACATATAGCTAACCTAATGATCCAAGAACACAATTTAATGATTGATTCTCAACAGGATGCACCGTTAAAAGCTTTAGTTGGTGCTTATACTATTCTAATTAGTAGCGATTTTTAGAAGGAATTGAGAATGGCACAGTTGGAAGATGAGTATCTTCTTAAGATTAGAGAAGAGGTTGAGTCAAATCTGGCTAAAGATTTCAGCTTTAATGATGATGGATTCATAATTTATCGAGATAGAATTTGTGTGCCTAACAATGAAGATTTGAGAAGGGTGATTCTGAATGAAGCACACTACAGCAAGTATACTATTCACCCAAGACCTACAAAGATGTATCAGGACATTAAGCATTATTGGTGGTGGCCAGGAATGAAAAGAGAGGTGACAGAATTTATGGCTCGGTGTTTGACTTGCTAAAAAGTAAAAATTGAACATCAGAGGCCGATTGGGACACTACAGCTATTAGAAATACCTAAGTGGAAATGGGACAGCATTTCCATAGATTTCATCTCTAGATTGACAAGAACTCAATCGAGATGTGATGCTATTTGTGTGATTGTTGACTGATTGACTTAGTTAGCCTACTTTTTAGCCATTAGGATCATTGATTCTTTAAAGAAGTTGGCTGAGACCTATATCTAAGAGGTTGTACGTTTACATGGAGTGCCTAAGGAAATAGTCTCTGATCGAGATTCAAGATTTACATCCAGGTTCTGGGGAGCATTATAAAGAGCCATGGGTACTACTTTAAAGTTTAATACTGCTTATCATCCTTAGACTGATAAACAAATGGAGCGAACCATTCAGACTTTAGAAGATACGCTACGATTTTGTGTGTTAGAGTTGCGTGGTAGTTGGGATAGCTATTTTCCATTGGCTGAATATGCATACAATAATAGTTATCATTCCAACATTCAAACGGCTACATATGAAGCTTTATATGGAGGAAAGTGTAGATCACCTTTGTGTTAGACCGAGTTAAGTGAAAGAATAGTAGGGCTAAATATTATAGATCAAACTACTCAAAAAATTGAGTTGATATGACATAAGTTATTAACAGCTAAAGGCAGGCAAAAGAGCTATGCTGATTGAAGAAAGAGACTATTGGATTTTTTGATAGGTGATCATGTGTTTTAGAAGGTTATGCCTGTAACAGGAATTAGGAGATCAACTAGAGCTAAGAAATTAACTCCTAAATTCATGGGTTCATTTAAAGTCTTAAAGAGGATCGGACCAGTTGCTTATTGAATTGCTTTACCTTCACAGTTATCTGCTTCATAATGTGTTCCAAGTGTCTCAACTTAAGAAGTACTAACCAGGTCCTTCTCATGTGTTTAAGCCTGAAGAAGTAGAATTATGAGAAAATATGACCTATAGGGTAAAACCATAATGAATAGTAGATGTGGAGGATAAGCAATTAAGAAATAAAACTATTTGACTAGTGAAAGTATTTTGAAAGGGTATGACTCCTGGTGATGCAACCTGGGAGACAGAAGCTAAGATGAGACAGTTATACCCTCAGTTATTTCAATTTTAGGGATAAAATTCTTAAAAAGGAAGGGAGAACTGTAACATCTCGAATTTCTAATCCTGTGTTCATGATTGATTAGGGATGAGTTATTGATTTAATGAAGGGATTAGAGTTCTGAGTAGTGAAGTGATATATTGACTCATTAGGATGTTATATGAACAGATATGAGTAGAAGAGCAGGGTACTGAAGCAGAGCAGGTAACCAAAGTGAGGATTTTCCTCACTGTGCCATGTGCTGCGGTAGGTGCAGAGATGCCGTAGCGCATAGAGCAGAAATCCAATTAATAGGGATGTGTCTAGCTCAAAAAATAGAAGGGAGAAACATGGGAGGAGAGTTCTCAAGTGCAGAAGAGCCAAGGTTGTGTTAGGGCAAGCTAAATCAAGAGTAAGGACGGTATTTCTAACTCATTACTTATTGGGTAAGTCACGTAGTGCCTTAACCACTGAATCTACTCTATTTTTGCTTAATTTTAATTAATGAGAAAGTGAATTCAGGAGTTTTAAGGATTTGATTTCTTACCCAATAGTAAGAAAAATGTTCTCTAGAGTTAAACTTGTGCTTTATAACTGGTTAGAGTCTAAACGATAAAGTTTTAAAGCTTTAGGCAAGAATTGCCCTAATCTAGAGAGAGTAGTGAGAGAAAAATTGCTAGAAAATGTTAAAGCTTGAAATGAGGGGTGATCAATAGTAGTGTGCATAATCGAGTGTGAAATATGGATTTGATAGCAATTAAGTGTTTAATTGCGATAATTGTCACTTTTGGTCAATAGAAAAATTGACTCTGAATGCCAATTCTGTGTAGATTCTAGTGTGTGATGAACGAATTATGAGAGAGGAGCTTGAGTAGGGTTGAAGATGCACGGGTAACCCTTTCTCACAAACAGAAGGGTCGATATAACCATATAGTTTATTATGTTTAATAACTATTATAACTGTGTAAAAGTGAATGTCAAATATCAAATTGTGAATTCATGAGTTTTAGCATGAACTTTGCATTGTGAAATAAATTTGAAAATTCATGGATTTTTCACGAGTATATATATATATATTTATGGAAAGATGTATACAGTGGAAGTTGAGAAAGAGCATGACCATAGGGGGTAGGAGTTCACCCAGGATATGTGGGGTTGTGTGTGTGTAAAGATTTATGAGTGAAAAATCCATATGGTCAGGCTGGCATTATGGGACATCTGGTGCAGCATTACATAGGCTGTAACCATAGGTAATCCGGTACATTATATTATGGGACATTTGGGCAGTTTGGTAACTCCTTAGTGCCCGTTAGGGTGCGATTAGGAGTCAACAACACCTCTATCGCAAGTATGTGAAGAGGGAAACCATAGTCTATATGGGTTAGATTATCTTTAGCTAGGTGTTTCTACCACCAAAAGTGAGCTCGGGTCAACAGGTGGTTGATCCATAAGAGCCTATGGTTTCATGTTGGGCAGCTTTAAAGTTTTGGTGGATAGTTGATCATGCTATGGTGTAAAAGTATTGCAAAGGTGATTTACATGTGAAAAAGATATTTTAGTATTGATAGGTGATATGTATATATGCAATATAATGTTTTCAACTACTTTGGCATGGTTATTTGTGGTAATAGATATTTAATGAGCTATATTTGGTTACTGAGATTTTTATCTCACCCGTGGTTATTTACATTTTTTAGGTTCTGGTACTAGTGGGTCAAAGGGAAAGGATATAGGCTAAGCTGATATCTCTTGCCTCAATCTTTGTAAGATATGGTGTAATGATTTGTAAAATTATGAGTCAAAAGTATGTATAAGTTGCCATAGGATTTGTACATGTGCATTAGTTATGCTTATGGTATGCTTTTGTGATTTTGAACTCCCTAGCCTTGTATGTGTGTGAATGAGAAAATGACTGGAAAGGCTAGTTGATGGATATAATTAGGTGTGTATATGAAATGAGTGGAGATTAAACGAAGTAATTTGGTTATATATAATTCTAGAAATGTGAAAATGTGATTTTGGCCTAAAGTGTAAAATGGGCAGATTATAGGCCAAATTTGTGTATGTGTGTTATATTATGCATGTGTATGGTCTATTAGGTGTATTTTGTCTATTTGGACTTAGTCAAGGCCCAAAAAGTGGCTACTGACAATTAGTTTCGAATTAAGATACTTAAGTGGCAAAACTTTGACAGGAAATAGTCAAAGTACACTTTAGTGTCCAATTTTTAATAGAAATATTAGATTGGGATGAAACCAGTGTCATTAGTTAGATTTTGAAATAAGCTTCATGTTGGCGCTTGAACCATCCCAATCGGACTTTGTACGTGGAAATGGAGTGCATTTGAATTTTGTATTAGAAACTGCCGTTTGACAATAAATTCAGGTGTGTGTGCCATGGTGCATGTACTCGCATGCCACGAAACACGGCACAGTGTAGGCAATTGTGGCCTCAGTGCCATATGCCGTGGCACATGTGGCACAAGCCACGGTGCACTGTGTAAATTTTTATTTTATTTTAAGTGATGCACATGTTTTCTTGACCTTTGATGCACCAAGTCTAAATGCTTCCACTGTCTATGAAATTTTATATAGGATTGAATAACCCAAGTGATTATAAAAAATATTTTTTGAAAATCTTTTATTAGGATCCTAATGTTTTCAACAATTTCAACTCAAATATTCATAGTAATTAGTGAATTTGTAGTGGAGTGTATGGTAATGTTAGTGAGGGCATTATAGAAAGTGTGCTTTAGTCAACAAATGGTTGATCTAGGAGAGCCTATGGTTTCATGTCGGGGAGCATTAGATGTTCCGTGACTAGATGATCATGCTTGTGTGTAATTGTGCAGAATTTTTTTTAAAAAAGAGGAATTATTTCATATTTTGATACATATATGATATTAACTTAGTTTTTATACTTTAGCATGATTATTTTTGGTAATAGACATTTAATGAACTATATTTGGTTACTGAGATTTTTATCTCACCCATGGTTATTTAAATTTTTTAGGCTTTCGTGCTAGTAGTTTGAAGGGGAAAGATATTGGCTGAGTTGAGATCGCTCACTAAGCCTTTGTAAGAATTTGGTGTAATGAATTGTTGTTAATAGTTGTAAATATGAATAAGTTCTCGTAGGATTTAAACATGTGCATATTATTGTGAATGTTGTGTTTTGTGATTTTGAGCTTCCAGCCCTTATATATGTGTGAATGATGAAATGACTGGATGGGCTAGTGGATGAAACTATATGTGATATGTGAAGTGGTTGGATAGTAATTTGGCCATGTATGAGATTAAAGAAGTAAAAATGTGATCTTAGCCCAAAGTGTGAAATGGGCGATTTATGTAACATCCTGAATTTCTTAATTCTAAGTTTAGAGGTTAATTAAGGGTGAAATGGAAATTAAAGTGGGATTAAAGATTCAGGTGATTGATTAGTATTTTGACTTGTTTGTGTGTTGTATGAACAGATATGGGTGATATGAGTGCATTTCGGGTCAAAGCAAGTATGTGTGGTAAGAATAAATCTCATTATGCCACACGTCGTAGCTTGTGCTGTATGCGTCGCATCGCATAGACTAGAATTTGCCTTTATAAGTCATGAATTTTCAGAAATTTTAAATGAGAGAATTTAAGAAACACATGAAACAGAGAGAGGAGAAGGACCGAGGAGCTAGGTTAAGTCATTTTGGAGCGGAGGAAGGTGATTCGGATTGGAAACTTTTCAGGTAAGTTATGTATAACTCTTACCTTCCATTCTACACAAATTTCTCTGAAAATGAGTTATAGGAAAATTGAATCAGTGAAATTTGAGGGGTTTGATTTTTGCCTAATAATAATAAAAAGGTTCTCAGAAGTTAAATTAAGCTTTGTGACTAGTTTAGAGCTGAACAATAGAGCTTTGAATCCAGGGACTCAATTTTGGCCTTTAGAGAGACAAAGTTAAGGAAAAAATCTATCTTAAGTGAAATAAGACCAATTGAGGTGATGTAAAGTAGTAATTGGGTAACTATGGACTTAAAATGGATAAATGAAAGAGTTTCTGGAAGAATATAGTCATAAATTGTAAAAATGAATTTTTGGTCAAAATAGACCAATTAACTAAAATGTACCAGATGTTTTCAGATTGGCATATTGGGCGAGTGAGTAGAGGAAGGAAGATTGAGATAAGCTTGTGTGATAGTAGAAATCCACAGTTAACCTTTCTAGTGACAGAAGGGTTAAGGTAACTAGATAACTTTCTTGGTTTAACTATTTATTGTAATTGTATGCTAGTATACTATATAATGCATGAAATGGTTTTAAATTGAGCATGTTTTGTAGCATTGAGTGATTGTGTGTGTAAAATGACTTTTGGTTGAAATGAGTATTGAAATTGTGTTTGTAATGTAAGTGTAATATATATATATATAATGTGCAAGAAAGTGTTAAATGATAAAAGGAAACCTTAAATAGTTCAAGAAAGCATAGTCTGAGTGGTGGGAGTTTACCTGAGGGTATAGGAGACAATAAAGACCATATGGCAAGGTTTCCTTAGTACCCTATTAGGGTGTGGTGTTAGAAACAATTCTCCTTAGTTCCTTAAAAGGTGGCGGTATTAGAAAGATCTCCTTAGTGCCTATTAAGGTATGGTGTTGGAGATGAGAGACTCCTTAATATCTTTGTGATGCAGGTTGGAGTCAATGATACCCCATTGTGTATATTGGGGAAAAACTATAGTCGATATTGTGCGTTAGAACATCTTTGGTCGGATGATTCTACCACTGCAGGTGAGGTCAAGACTAATGAAAGTGTACATTGGTCTGAGATGAGCCTATTTTTTTATTTTAGCATGATTTGGAGGTTTGCTTGGTAGAGATCATGCTGGTATTTTATGTGATATAATGAAATATTTTGGGATAACACAAATCCTTTGGTATTGATGAAAAGTTGAAAATGAAATGTGATATATGATGTAAATACTACTTTTTGAGATTTGAATTATATACTACATTTACTTTCATATTGTTACATGTGATAGTCAATAGGAGTGAGTTATTCTATTACTGAGATTTTTATCTCACCCCTGTGGTTACATGTTTACAAGATCAAGAAGTGATCAGGCCAAAGAAAGAGAGTTGGGACCAGCTTGAGTTGTGAAGCCATGTACTCTGAGGCCAAAGAACGGAACTAAACAATTGTATATACAAGTGTATATGAGTTGCCATAGGGTTTCATGCATGTATTGAATTAAGTTTTTGTCAAATCAAACCTGATTATGTGTATATGTGTTGTTTGAGACAAAAGGGCTTTAATTTGAGTATGTTTGTGTTAAATTGGTTGTTTGTGTTGTTGAATCTTAAGCCAAAAGATAAATTATGATGAATGAGTAATTTAGGGGCTAAAATTGTATTGTGAATATGAATACATATGTATGAGTTAAGAAATAGCCAAGTGGGCTAAGTTATGTTGGGAAATGGCATAATATATCAAGTTAGTGAATTGTGAAAATTGGTTGTAGAAGGGTTAAATTTTGATGTTTGAGTATGACTGTGATTAATTAAGGTCAGTTAGGTGTATTAGATCCTTTTAGACTTGGTTCAAGGCCTAGTGTGGTCTAAGAGAGAAAGGGATTGAATTGAGCACTTGTATGCGTAAAATTTTTAGAAAAAGTAAATTTTTGCACTCGGGTCTCTAAATTTTGATTGGACCCATATATTGTGTCTAAACCTGTCTCATTAGTTAGTATATGAGCTAAGCTTCGTGTGGGCACTTGAATCACTTCGATTAGATGTCGTATGAGAAATTGGCATACGCCGGAAGTTCATCATTTTTTTGTCAAAATGACAATAGAAATTCAAACAGGCATACCATAACATATAGAGACACATGCCACAGCACATGACATAGATAGGGTGAGCGTGTGGCTTTGTGCCATATGCTGCGGCACACTGACCATCTATCGTGGTGCACATACTAAGTTTTAGTTTTATTTATATGCCTAATTGCATGCAATTTGAAATAGGAATGCTGGTGGGTTATATCCACTATGTAATTGAGGTATGTATGATTTACTTTCTTTATGTTTTCTCTAATTGTGCTGTGAACTAATTAATTTTTTAAAATAAGTCTTCGGTTGAAGCTTTTGAAATGAAATTTAATTATTGTGAATGATATGAGCTAATGGTAACACTGTAATCTTCTTCTATATTGAGTGGATATAGGAATAGGTTATAGTTTATAGGCCAAATGTGTGCGTGTGTGATATATTATGCATGCGTGTGGTGTGTATTATCCATTTGGACTTAGTCAAGGCTTAAAAAGTAACTAATGACAATTGGTTTTGAATTGAGACACTTAAGTAGCAAAATTTTGGCAGAAAAAGGTCAAAATGCACTTAAGTGTTTAATTTTTTGATAGAGATATTAGATTATGATGAAACCAATGTCATTAGTTAGAATTCAAAATAAGCTTCGTGCAGGCACTTGAATCATCCCAATCGGACATTATAGGTGGAAATAGAGCACATTTGAATTTCATATCAGAAACTACCATTTGACAGTAGATTCAAGTGTGTGTGACGTGGCATATGTACCCACATGCTGCGGCGCACAACATAGAGCAAGTGACTGTGGCCCCCTTGCCACATGTGCGGCATATGTGGCATGAGCCGCGGCACACGGTGCCAAATTTCACTTTGTTTTTCAATGATGCATATGTTTTCCAGATCCTTGATATACATAGGTTTATTGCTTCCACTATGTGTATAAATATTTATACTTGAGTGAGCTGTAAAATGATTTCTAAAATTTTTTATTAGGATCCCAAGACTTTCAATATTTTCAAAGCAAATGATTTGATTTGATCAATTATAGTAGAGTGTATGGTAATGTCAATGAGGGCATTACACACGGTGTAACATCCTTAATTTCTTAATCCTAAGTTTAAAGGTTAATCAAGGGCAAAGTGAAAATTAAAGTGGGATTAAAGATTGGATGATTAATTAGCATTTTAACTTATTAGAGTGTTGTATGAACAGATATAGGTGATAGGAGTGCATTTCAGATCGAAACAAGTGCACGTGTGAGAATAAATCTTACTGTGCCACGCGCGCGGCATGTGCTATGTGCGCCGCAGCACATAGACTAAAATTTGCCTTCATAAGTCGTGAATTTTAAAAAATTTTAAAGAGAGAAATTGAGAAACACATGGAACAGAGAGAGGAGAAGGGATGAGAAGTTAGGTCAAGTTATTTTGGAGCGGTGAAAGGTGATTCAGATCGATAACTTGCTAGGTAAGCTACGTATAACTCTTACCTTCTATTCTACACAAATTTATCTAAAAATGAGTTATAGGGAAATTGAATTAGTGAAATTTTAAGGGTTTAATTATTGCTCAATAGTAATAAAAGGTTCTTAAAAGTTAATTAGAGCTTTATGATTGATTTATAGCTAACGGTAGAGCTTTGAACCTGGAGGCTCCATTTTGGGCTTTAGAGAGAGAAAGTTAGGGCAAAATCTGTCTTGAGTGAAATAAGACTAGTTAAGGTGATGTAAAGTAGTAATTGGATAGTTATAGACTTAGAATGGATAAATGAAAAAGAGCTTACAGATGAATATAGCCCTAAATAGTAAAAATGAGTTTTTGGTCAAAATGGACCAAATGACTAAAATATGCTAAATGTATTCAGATTGGCATATTAGACTCGTGATTAGAGAAAGGAAGCTTGAGAAAAGCTTGAGTGATAGTTGAAATCCACAGGTAACCTTTCTTGTGACAGAAAGGTTGAGATAACCGGATAACTTCCTTTGTTTGACTATTTATTGTAACTGTATGTTAGTATGCTATGTAATGCATGAACTAGTTTTGAATTAAGCATGTTTTGTGGTATCGAGTGATTGTGTGTGTAAAAATGACTTTTGGTCAAAATGAGCATGTTTTTGCAATGTAAAGTATTATATATATGTGTGTGTTATGTATAAGAAAAAGTAGATTGTGAAAAGGGAACCTTAAATGGTTCGAGAATGTATGATATGAGCGGTGGGAGTTCACCTAAATATAGGGGATGATAACACTATATGCCAAGGTTTCCTTGGTACCCTGTTAGGGTGCTGTGTTGAAAACAATTCTCCTCAATACCTTGAAAGGTTTTATGTTAGAGAAGATCTCCTGAGTGCCTAATAAGGTACTGTTGTTAGAGATGAGAGATTCCTTAGTATCTTTGTGACACTGGGGGAATCAACGATGCCCTATTGTATGTATTGGGGAAAAACATAGTCTGTATTGTGCGGTTGAACATCTTTGGCTGGGTGATTCTACCACTGTAGATGAGCTCAAGACTAATGAGAGTATACATTAGTCTGAGATGAGCCTATGGTTTCATGTCGGGGTGATTTGGAGGACTGGTTGGTAGAGATCATACTAGTATTTTATGATATGACGAAATATCTTGAGATAGCACGGAATCCTTCGGGATTGACAAAAAGTAAAAAATGAATGTTGGAGTAACGACACTCAATAGGGGGAACTAGTAGTCCAAAAGTGGTTTAGAACACCTTAGCTAGGTAGTCCTACCATGGATGGTGAGCTTGGGGACCATACATGGGTTTATTTCCATAAAATAGCTTACCAGTTCGGTCAAGAGTATTGGAGGACCGAATAGATAGTGATCATGCATACAACTTGTATTGATTTTATATGATATGTCTATCATGCTCATTTTAAAGCTCATTTATAACTTGGCATGTTAATCAATAATGTAGATTATCTTAGTTATCGAGATTTTTATTTCACCCCATGATTATCATTTTACAAGTTTTGTTGGTGAGTTTGAGCAGTGGAAGGAATTAGGCAAGGATTAGCAATTTTGCTATATCAGAATAGTAATGCCCGATTTCAATTTAAGTGGTGTACATAAACTTGTGATATGATATTATTTGTTACCAACTAAGAATGCATGCCATTTGGATTGGTTGTACTTCTATTATACTATGATATTTTGTATTTTAGTTTAAAATTGTATATTATGTGTATATGTGGTAATTTTTGTGGTGATGGGCTAAAACTAATTCAGTACAAGGAATGTTTTATACATGTGGTGACAATATATATGTGGTGTATTATGTGGCAATAGAAGCCAAATAATGTATGTGGTATTGATTATGTATTTTGGCCATATTGGGTGAAATTGGCATTAAGTGGCTAAATTTTGTGTTTGTATTTTTTTGTGTTTTTGAATGCTCAATCAGGTGTATTTTGTTCCATTGGACTTGGTTCAAGCCTCAAAATTGGTTAATGGTGTAAGTTTTGAGTTTTGGGTGCTTGGATGCTTGAAAATTGCTTTTAAAAATTGACTTTTGCATGCCATTGTCTAAAATTCTTATATGATGTCGAATCATAACAAAACTTGTACCATTAGTTATCTTATTGAATAAGCTTCGTGTGGGCACTTGAATCACTCTAATTGGACATCAAATGCGAAAATGATACGCAGTCGAAATTCATCTTAAAAAGCTGTCATGATAGCATTTTGCTATCATGGACACATGTGCTGTGGTACATTGCACGCAAGCCACGATGCATAGTACAGTAGCCAAATTTGCTTTTCTGTGCCACATGTCGTGGTGCATGGACCACAAGCTATGGCACATGTGCCAAAGTACTTAAAAATAACATTTTTTGCCCTATTTTGAAGTGTTTTGCTTCTCAAAACTTTTCTATGCTTCCCATGCCTTCATAAATCATTAAGTTTGAGCTCCAACTACTTATTTGAAGGGTTTTTAATGGGATCCCAAATATTTCACAATTATTTCTAAAAGATTATTAGTTTTAACCCTTATATATATACTATGAGCTTAGGAGCAATCCTTGCTCCTAATTATGATTGTTTGTTATCATTATGTGGTGAATTTTGGTAATGCCAAGGTAGACATACACAATGCCTCGTACGATGCATCATGAGTGATACTTGAGTGAAAGCTATTGTTATAGGTGAACTTAGCCAAAGGTAAATGGCTGTCCAAGCTACCTTTTCATTCAAGGGCACATGATCGTAACATATCCTTCAGAGTCTGTATTGTATGCTTGATCTATCCATCAATCTATGAATGATAGGAGATGCTAAATCTCAACTCAGTACCCATTTCCTTCTGCAGCACTCCCCAGAACCTCAAAGTAGACTGAGGATCTTGATCTGACACTATGTCCTTAGGTACACCATGCAGTCTTACTACCTCTCTCACATATACTTCTACATACTTTTCCACATCATAGGTGGTCTTAACTAGCAAGAAGTATGCTAACTTCATCAATCAATCCACAATAACCCACACAGAGTCATATCCTGCCTGAGTTCCTCAATAGACTAAACAAAAGTCCATTAAAATGTTATCCTACTTCCACTAGGGAATCTTTAGAGGTTGTAGCATCATAGCTAGTCTTAATGATTAATCTTCACCTTTTAACACATTTGACACTGGCTCACAACTCAGTAACATCCTTCTTTATAACATGCCACCACCAATGCTTCTTCATATTGCGGTACATTTTAGTTACACTAGGATGCATTATATATCTGCTCTGATTAGCTTCTTCCAAAAGTCTCTTCCTAATCTCTTTATTTGCAGGTATATAGATTCAGTCTTTATACGGATGAACCCGTCATTACTGAACCAAAATAGGTAGTACTACCTTCATTTATATCCCCTCATACCTTTGACAAAAACTTGTCTTTCAATTAAGCTTTTTGTATTTCTTTCTATAACTCACTAGAAATTATGGCTGAATGAATTGCATTCAGAGTATAATCTCATGCCTCAAGCTGCACTTCTAGCAAAAACAAGAACAACTAGTGTTCTTGTTGAATTCAGTTCTTGTTTTTCATTCATTTTTTATCCATTGCATGACCTAAGGGAGACCTAGTGAACAAGTGTCCATTAATCAAGAGAAGAGAGAACCTTAAGGAGGACAAGAAGAGAGAAAATCCCTTTAATAATTATCTAGTTTTAGAATCCTCCATGGCTGATCCTAATCTCGATCATGATATAGCTCCTTTAGGGATGCCTAAGGACTTAACAATGACTTTAATCTTAACTCTAAAGTCAATCTTATTTGGCAAAATGTTCAAAACTAAAATTTAAGGTTGTCAACTAAGGGAATAGTGTAAACCGTGAGCTTCTAGGGTTTAATTTCACCTTTGAATGATGCACGAGTCTATCTAAAAACCTAAGGAACAATGACAATTTCATGCATGATCATAATGATTCATTTAGGGAAGAAGTTGGCATTCATCATCCTCAAAATGATGATTTTACAATAAAGCAATTGCTTCTCTAATTGGAATACAAATCACTATAGTTTGTACGTCCCTCAACATGACAATACGTTTGAATTTAAGCATTCTCTCATTTAAGCGTTGCTAAAGTTTCATAGTTTCCCAGGAAGATTGTCATAGATTCTTACATTCGTTGTAGCTTGTTTGCAATACAATGTGTAATCTTCCCTAAAATCTACTTGACATTAGGAGGTGTTAACCAAATCACCATAATTTCATACCAAACGAAGCTCATAAAATTTATTTGAAAAGCTTGGGACCCAAGACTTGATTTTTAAAAACATCAAAACTTTTAACATTTTAGAGCAATACATAGTGGAAATAATCACATGCATTCATCCCTTTCAGGTTATGATTCAAAATTAAAGAAATAAGGCAAGATATCGAGCCATGTGCTGCAGCATGCAACACATGCACTATGGCATGTGGCATAGAGCCTTAAGCTCTAACTCTCTATCCCATGTGTTGCAATGTGATGTATAATGCACGATGGTGCACGTGATAGAAATTTCTACTATTATGGCCATTTCCATAAAGGATGTTTGATCAGAGTAATTCAATTATCCACATGAAGCTTATTTTGTAAGCTAGCTAATGAGATAATTTGGACATGATCTAAAGGTTCGATTAAAATTTGGACACTCAGGTGCAAAAAGTCACTTTTAACAAAATTTCACAATCCTCACATGCCCAATACTCCAATCGTACACTTTGTCTCTGTCGGAACCCGAAAATGTGATGCAAACGACGCGATGAGAGTGGAGGTTCCAACCTTCAAAAGGAAGACCACAGAAATGGGAGTCGCTACCAAGATTTTGAGAAAATCTTGAAAACCGATTAAAGGAGGATAAGGGTGGTCTGCGAAATCAAAGAATATGTTCGGGAGTCGATTGAGTGTGAGGAAGGTGTTAGGCACCCCACAACACCCGTTCGTGAGAACGGTTACTTGAAGTTTGTTGTGCTAAATTAATATGGTTTTAAAGTTATTTTATTATCCCTTTTTTATTCATGTATTTGATATAAAATGAATAACAATTAAGCAAGAAATATTTTTATTTACGAGAAGGACTTGACTCAGAATCTGACTCTGAGGCCTTCGTACCCTGTGATGGGGATCAAAATCCACGTAGTTCGGGCCTTATAAGTTGTTGGTGAAAATATTTTTTGAAGAGAAATTAATTAGAAATAATTTACCATTTTGCAAAAAAACAATTTTTGAAATTTTTGATATATGTGTTTTAAATTGCAAATTTCAATTATTTTCTCAATTTTTGAATTTTTTGAAAAGAAAAGGATTTAAAATTATTTTTTTTATATTTTATGATTGAGAATTTAATCGCAGTTCCTATAGAGCCTTATTGGCTCATACAATAATGCAATCATTTTGAATATTTGCGGAGATTTTAAAATCTCTCACAATAAAAGAATTAAATTTATTTATATGTTAGTAATAATTTATTCAAGCATGCATATATATGCTTTTAGAGAATTTTAGTCATCATACCTGTAAAGCCTTATGACTTTTACGGTAATACGATTATCCTAATATCTGCGGAGAGTCAAATCCTCACACCATAAAGGATTAAATATTATATATTTTAAATTTATTTTAATACATAATTGTATAATTCATATTTAAATATAGAAATCTTAATTGCTATACCTGTGAAGTCTTATTGACTTTCACGGTAAGATAATTATTCTAATGGTCAATAGACATTTAAAAATCTTATATTACCAAAGAACTAATTGGTAAAAATATAATTATATCTAAATTCATTAATTAAATTAATTAAAATTATAAAAACATTTATTATTTTATTTACAAATTCATTTATTTATTTACCATATAAATTGTGAATCATGATATCTGCGAGGATTTATTATCCTATACAATAATGTGATTAATTTAAGTCTCTCTACGAAAATTCTTGAAATCTCACATGAGACTTAAATATTTATTATAAGATTGATTCTCGTACCTGCGAAATTTTATTGATTTTCACGACATGAGATCATTTTAAATGTCAGCGAAAATTCTTAAAATTTCTCACGACAAATAAACCATAAGTATATATATATATATATATAATCTTTTTTTCTTTTTATGAGAAAATCATGACAATATATGGGAATATAAAGCACCATGATGTATATGTATGTCATTAGCCATGATTATCCGTATGCATGAATAAACTACTACAAATGAACAAAGATTAATGTACAGCATGTCACCTCAACCATGTCACCTCACATTGCATTATTCTAAATCATGGTAATTAAAAAGTTTGAAATGTATTTGAGAATCAACCATGCAAAACTAAATGTACCTTGAGCTCATAAGTCAACACTTTAACAAGTCTTTCAGATTTTTTTTTGTGTAAGGGTAAGTCCTATCTCCCTGTCGAGCTCCTCAACCTTGTTCTTGAGAATTAGCTCACGAGTTTTTGCACTCAACACATTAGGAATAATGTGGACAACCATTAGTGCAGTTAATAAAATAAATAAACTTAAACATTTGTGGTCCTCATTCGTCTGTGAAAATCGTGAGTCCGTGCCAGTGATTTTCATGATCTGTTCCTCTGGGTCATATAAAGAGTAGCTTTGCCTGCCTTAACAACAAGCCTGTGTCTGGATGAACCGGTAAGGAAGAATGTGAAGGAAGTTCAAGAACCTCAAGCACTCATGTCTCGACTGGTTACTGAAGGAGACAACATTAACGCCATTAATGAAGAAGCCATTTCGTGATCTCCTCGTTTGTTCTCTTTTTCCTTCTCGGTCTTTTTCTTCTTTTCTACTCTGATCTCTACTCTTGGTTTCTGTATTCTTTCTCTCTCGTTCATGCTCTATTTTTTTAAATTTTTTCTTCATTTGGGTTCTGTCTTCTCTTCTAGTTTTCTCTGTCTCTGTTCTCTAAAAAAAACTCTCCCTCTAATCTCCATCTCCTCTCTCCCTCAATCTCTAGTTTTTGCTTCTAACCTTTGTCTCTTCTCTCTTTCTCTTCAGCGTTTCCTTTGTCCTTGCTTTTCTCCGTTTTTTGCTCATCTCTTAGTCTCCATCTCCTTCTTCCGTTTTTCTTCTTCTTTTCTTTCGCGTTTTCTCTGTCTCTCCCCCTCTTTTTTTTATCTGCCATCTATGCTGTGTTTTTATGCTCTGTCTTTCTCTCCTCTGTCTTTCCATCTGTGCTGCGTTTTTATGCTCTGTCTTTTCTCTCTTATGTCCTATCTCTCCTCCGTCTGA
>NW_026555335.1:20458790-20564681 GCF_029017545.1 Prosopis cineraria
TGTAAATACTTGACGGTTATTTAAAGAATAACCGTCAAGTATATATATTTGATGTTTTTTTATAAATAACTGTCATATAAAAGTAAAAATTTAACACGTCGGTCTTCAATAAACAAACGTCAAATTAATAGTAGAAAAAAAATTAAATTTTTTTCACATACTTGACGCTTGTTTTGAAATAACCGTCAAGTTTGTCTACCATATACTTGACAGTTGTTTTAAAACAAGCATCAAATATGTAATACTTGATGTTATTATGAAAATAACCGTCAAGTATTGTCATTTAAATTCCCTCCAAATTTCTTTTTCATTCTCATTCTTCATTTCTGCAAATCCTTCGTCTTCAGAAACAAACCCAGAGTTACCGAAACCCCGATTTTGTCGTCACTCTAACTACCAAAAAACACGTTTGGCGGTCTCGATTCTTAAGGGGTTTTGATTCTCGGCCTCCATAAGTTTCGTGGGCACTTGTTCTTGGGATTCTCAGTCGCTATCACTCTGCATCAGACTCTCATCTCTGTTTTTCTCTGCAAGTCGGTGTTCCCTCTTCTTGTTGAGGTAGGTTCTTGCTTTCCCAATCATTAATCTTCATTTTGAATGTATGGGTTGTTGATTTTTATTTTCATACGTAATAAATAATTTTTTTGTATATTATTTTGATCGGCATTGGTTGTTCTTCTCAGTGAGTGTTTGAAGTTTTTGAGTTTTTGGGTACTTAATTATTGAATTAAGGGATCATCCAATTTTTTTGCTGATATGAGGAGATTCATTAAGGATATGAAATAGTATACCACCTAATTACCTTGTTTTTAATATTTTTGATATTTTAAATTGATATTTATATAGTATTTGATATGGTTTAATATGATTTTAATTAAAATTGAGTTTCTTATTAATGTTGTTGTATTATTGTTGTTTGGTCATATATAGTCTCATTATGGATAACGTGATTTTTTAAAGGCAAAAGACCTGGTAATACTCATTTTTAAGCCGTTATATATACTATCAATTTTTTTTTAAATTATTCTTGACTATAACTTTATGTGTTTGTTGTTGTGGATGGTGTTGTTGTTGTTGTCATTTAGATTAATAGAAGAGGAGGATAAAGCCCGGGAACTCTCTTTTTTAAGTTGTTATGCTGTCGAAATTTTTCAATGGCTAGCATTAAAATATAATTATTAGTTTTACACCAGTTAAGAGGGAATGTGCAAACATGTGGTTAGTGACTTATTGACTAATTGATCTTTGTATCTAATTCTCCCACTATCCGAGGAGTAGTCAAAGTCACTAATCATATTCCCTCTTAATCTTTTCTAGAAAATATGGATAAGGGTGGATGTCTGTCAATCGTCTATCCAAGGAATATTGGATGGGGTGGCAAATTTTGTTAAGCTTGCAGTTAAGCATGCGGAGGATCCTACTAGGATTGTTTGCCCATGTTTAAAGTGTGGTCTTGTGAAGTGGGTTGGTCTAGATACTTGTGAAGAACACCTCGTGATTAATGGGATGGATCAAAGTTACAGTATTGGACAATGCATGAAAAGACAAGAGATGATATTGGTTGCAGTCAGAAGCATAGTAAAAGCTGTGCATCATCTCCTGATGATTTTGACACTGCACACTTGAGGAAGATTGTCTTGAACAGATGGCCAAAGCAGTTGAAGAGAGGACTCGAGGATTATCGGAAAATGTTTGAGAAGTTGAAAAGTGATGCGGAGACACCGTTGTATGCTGGTTGTAGTGCATTAAAGTTGTTAGCAGTGTTAAAATTGTACAACATGAAGGCAAAACATGGATGGAGTGATGCAAGCTTTACTGAGTTGCTTGGAATTTGAAAGTAGAATTACTTCCTAAGGAAATGAGCTTCCTTGTCAAAACATATGATGCAAAACAAGTATTGCGATCAATTGGCATGAGTTATGAAAAGATACACTGTGCCCTAATGATCGCCTTTTATTTCGAATGAATATGCGTCTTTAAACCGAGTGTCCGAAGTGTAATGCCTCACGCTACAAGCAGAACGGATCAAGTCCTGTGAAGGAACTATAGTATTTTCTAATCGTGCCTAGATTTAGACGCATGTATAGCAGTGCAGAAATTGCAAAAAAACGTAACATGGCATGCAGATGAAAGGATAAAAGATGACATGCTTCGTCATCCTACTGATTCTCCACAATGGAGAAAGATTGATTATAAGTACCCTTAATTTGGGGGAAGAGAGTAGGAATCTAGCCTTGCATTGTCTACCGACGAGATGAATCCTTATGGGATTTAAAGTAGTAGCCACAGCACTTGGCCAGTCATTTGGTGATTTATAACCTTCCTCCATAGCTTTACATGAGGCGCAAGTATATGATGTTGTCCATGCTAATTACAGGACCCAAGCAACCTGGGAATGACATAGACATATATTTAGCTCCTCTAATTGATGACTTGAAGATCATGTGGGAGTCAGGTATAGAGGTATATGATGGGTATAGAGAAGAAAAGATTTAATTAAAAGCTATGCTCTTCGGTACAATCAATGACTTTCCTGCTTATGGCAATCTGTCAGGGTATAGCATTAAAGGGAAACTTGGATGCCTTATTTGTGAAGAGGGAACACATTCTATAAGGCTTCAACAAGGGAAAAATGTTTACCCTCGGCCACCGTAGGTTTTTACACCAAGAATATCATTATCGGCGGTTGAGAAAAGTGTTCAATGGAAATCCAGAAGAAGGTAAGACACCTTTGCGGTTAACTGGTGATGAGTTGTTTGAGAAGATTAAGGATTTGGATATTGAATTTAGCAAACCATTTGCAAGGCACCTTGGGACAACCGGATGGAAGAAGAGATCTATTTTCTTTGAACTCCCTTATTGGACCACTTTGGATGTTCGGCATTTTCTAATGTCATGCATATTGAAAAAATGTCTGTGAGAGTCTTATTAGGACTTTACTCCAAGTGTCAAGAAAAACAAAAGATGGCATAAAAGCAAGGTTGGACATGGTCTCTTTAGGAATAAGAGAAGAATTAGCACCTCAAATAAGGGGAAACGTACCTTTCTCCCTCTGGCAGCTTATAACTATCTAAGAAAGAGAAAACTGCATTTTGTGAGTTCCTTAATGTAGTTAAAGGTCCTGAGGGTTACTCTTCAAACAAAAAATATTGTATCAATGAAAGATTTAAAGTTGAAGGGCTTAAAGTCTCACGATTGTCATGTTTTAATGGAGGATTTCATTCCAGTTGCTATACGTGCAATTTTACCCCTTAAAGTATGAGGGACGATCACTAAGTTATGTTTGTTTTTAAGTCCATTTGCAGTAACGTGATTAACCCACATAAGTTGCCAAGGTTGCAAGCTCGAATTGTATTAACATGTGTAAGCTTGAGATGTGGTTTTTCCACCAGCATTCTTGATATTATGATCCACCTAACTGTTCACTTGGTTAGGGAGGTTTAAAATGTGCGGGCTTGCTTATTAAGATGGATGTATCCTATTGAGTGCTATATGAAGATTTTGAAAGGCTATGTGAAAAATCGAAGTTGACCAAGGGGTTGTATTGTTGAACAGTATATTTGTGAAGAGGCTGTTGACTTTTGTATAAGTACCTGAGTCATATTAGCTATGTTGGGCTTCCAACTCTCGACATATGGGTAGAATAAGTGGAGAAGGGATCATGGGAATAAAGTCATTACTATGTCAAGTGTACAGTGGAAGCAAGCCCACTTATATGTGTTGCACAACACTGAAGAGGTTGAAGAGTATGTAGACAAGCATATGGCTGAACTTAGGAGGGACAATCTCAATAAATCAGAAATTTGGTATGCTAGGGAACACAACAAAACTTTTACAAGATGGTTTAAGAAGCACATTCTTCAAAAGTTAAATGTTGATTCCAATTCAGTTTCTAACAAATTGAGATGGTTAGCTAACGGTCCAAGCAGACAGGCCCTTCTTGCACTGCTTACCTTGTCAACGGATACATTTTATACAAGGGAGCAAGATGATAGGAGCACAATGCAAAATAGTGGTGTAACTCTTGTAGCTCATTCCATGCATATTTCCAGCACTAAGGATAAAATCCTATCTATGCAAACATGTCATACTTTGTGTAATTGAGCATATATGGGATTTAGATTACATATCCTTTTGAGTTTCAGTCTTTGGGTGCAAGTGGATTGATCGAAAAATGGCTTGAAATTTGATTACCAATTTAGCTTTGTACAAGTCAATTTAAAAACAAGGAAGGGTATAAGGATAAGCCTTTTATTTTAGCACAACAAGCCAAACAAGTGTTTTATGTCCCTGACCCTGCTAATAAGGGGTGGTCTATTCTTATGTTACATGAAAAAATAAATGAAAATGTAGCAATTGAAGATGACCCTTCGAAGGGACATCAAATCAAAGTAACGACACTGTTGATGAAGCTCTATACATGAGAAATGATCACAATGAAGGCATTTGGATTTCAAAGAGGGTAAATTATTTTAGCATAAGAAGAAAATATTTCAAGGAGGGGAAGTAAAAAACCCAAGTCAAGGAAACAAAAAGAGCAACTTGAACATGTAACATTTGAATTAATTATGCCATTTTTGTTTCATGTTTGAATTAATATGTCGATTATATTTGAATTAATCATGGTTGATTAATTTTGGAATTTTATTGTGTTACAGGTAAATGGCTTCAGATTCTGAGTCCACTAAAATCCCTCCATCAGATCCCGCTACAACTTCTATGATGCTCTGTTGTGTCAAAAAAAAATTGGAACAAGGAATATTACAATATCCAACGAGGCCTAACAAAAATGGAAGAAGTCACAAAAAAAGCAAGTAGGGAAAAAATATTAGTGCAGTGGAATAAGAAAGGCCAAGCCATCAAATCTGCAAAGTTTATAAGTTATATTAGGGGTTGTGGCAAAGACAACTGTACCTATCACGTAGAAATCTTGGCGCAAAGTTGATCAAGCCACGAAGGACATTGTTTGGGAGACTGTATCTATAAGTTGCATTTGACTAAGTTATATTCTATTATAATATTATAAATTGATGCACCTAACATATTTATTTTATTTTACAGTCAGGATTTGAAATAGACGAGAGCAAGAAGGATTTTGTCCTTCAAAAGGCTGGGAGGGCATTACAGTCTTTCAGACATTTTATTACACAAAAATATTTGAAAGACCCTGATGCTGAATTTGTAGCCCATGTTCCTCCCCTAGTAAAGTAAGAAGATTGAGATGCTTTTGTTGTCTCTCGGCGCGAGAAGGAATTTAAGGTATTTATGTTTCTAAAATTTAAATTTTAGTGCCTTTTATTGAATATATCTATGTGTACTAACAGGATATTTTTGTTATTGATTAAAGGAACTGAGCGCCCAAAATAAGAAGAGAGTGGCCAAGAATGAATACCCTTACAGAGCAGGGAGGTTAGGGTATGCAGGCGTGGAGCAGAAAGAAGTTGAGGCTAAGGGATCAAATGTTACTATATCCTGCCAAAGACTCTGGGCATTGGCACGAACAAATAAAGATGGAGTGATTGACAACCCTCGTGTGAAAGAGGTTGCTGAAAAAATTGTAAGTGTTATTCTTATCTATCAATTAATAAATGATTATTAAAAGGCATACTAATTAGCTCTACTTTTCACAGGATTCCCTCTCTCAAGAAGTATCACAGGGCAAGCTTCCTGAGCATAAGGATATCTTAGCTAGAGCGTTGGGGACCCCTGACTACCCTGGTCATGTTAGGGGTGTTGGCTTCGGTGTCACAAAGAAGCAATACTTTGGCAAGATTAAGAAGCAAACATCGGCTTCTTCATCTGAGGTCCAAGAGTTGAGAGAAGAGCAAGCTGTTATGAAGCAACAGCTAGAAGCCTAAGCGAAGTTAATTGACATGTTATTGAAGGGCCAGATCCCTGGGAGGCTTTTGGGTGATGTTAGCCCCAGCAGAAAAGATAGCTACACAGTCCCTTCAGACAAAATACCCGAGGTAATGCATTTTCTCTTTTAAATTTGCTCAACTAATTTTTTATCTAAACAACTAACATTCTTCATTTATTTAGGGCGAGAATGACTGCAACTGTTTAGCAGACGATCCGTCACACAAAGTAGTTACAACGGGACGCGTGTATAACATTGCCGGGGACACAATCCATAACCTTCCCCTCCCGCCCGATTGCATTAGGGTTTCCTTGCTTGTTACAATCGACCCCAAGTATCCATTACCTTATCCTACAGATGAGATGCAGACGGTAGGAGATGCATTGGGGAGCTTCGTTGCATGGCCCAGCCACCTTGTTATGGTTGGTACACCAAAGCCAACAAAGGACCCAAAGCTGCCAAAGGACCCTTTGCCATTAAAGAAAAAGATATATATGATTTATATAATTATTTAAAATCTTATATATATATATATATATGTCTAACGTTTTCATTGTATAGCCAAGGGGGAAAAGCAAATTGAAGGATAAGGTGTTGGGCCATACTAAAGAGTCAGTCACGGTTTCGCAACATGCAGTGCCTATGCCTGTTGTAGAAAACACAATTTTGTGACTCTCTTGAGACCTATGCTTCGGCTATGAGGATGATTCGTCAAGAGCCGATAGGGATATCATTAATTTTGACGATGGGCTATTTGGTAGAGCATCATTTGAAGTCGTTCGGGATGAAATTTTGAATGAAATCCTCAAGCACGATATGGCGAGCACTAGTTTGATGACTTTCTACATGAGGTAATTCTTCAACATTTATTAGTTAATTTCTTGAATTATTTATGTGTGTGAGTATGCAAGCATATTAACTTGTATATTTTTTCACCCAAGTCACCTTTATACCTCATTCGTGGTTTCTGGTGGCCTCGAGTCAAAGATCAAGCTGGTTAATCCTTATGATGTCTCTCCCCACAATAATATTACAAAGGAAGCCCTTGAAAATCAAGCAAGAATGCTTTCGGATCAATTTCGAGAAAGGGGAACAGCAAAGGATACTTTATTTCTCGCTCCTTACTGCCAAGGGTGAGTTGTTAATATTTGTTACGAGTAAATATTTTTTTATATTTATTTGTTTGGTAACATGTGCTGTTTCTTGTTAGAGGACACTAGATGCTTATTGTGGTTAATCTCGTTGCTCCAAAAATATGGTATCTCGATCCCCTTAATGGAGAGCTAAGCAACAGGGAAGATATGGTGGTATTTTTTAATGAGTAAGTTATATTTTTTTACTTGTTATTTCTTTTTAATTTTAGTTTTCATTCATATATATTTCTCACATTCATTCCATAATTCCTTCTTAGAGCTGTGGTGTTGTATCGCACTGTGACCGACATGACTGTGTCCCCTAAGATGAGGGCATTCGAATCTTCAGAGAAATGGGTCACTGTTAAGGTATTCATTTAATTGGTCAAGTTTTTAATCAAAAAATTGTCTCATTATATTTTGCAATTTCATTGATATGTATTTTTTTATAGTGTTCATTCGAACCAGATCAGAGCAATGACTGTGGTTATTGCTTGATGAAGTTCATGAAGGACATTATCACTCATGCCCCTACCACATTATCTAACAAGGTATATATATAAATTTAATTACACTTCAATTATAAATTTTAAACAATTTTAATTAGCTACCTATTAACTTGAAATTGTTGTACTATTTGCTTACAGTACTTCGAGGACGTCTATTGCGTTCGTTATACGACTGCACATGTAAAAGAGGTCCTTGAAGAGATGGCCCAATGTGTTTTCAATATGTGGGTAGCAACAGTAGTTAAGCCAGTACAATAGTTAGTTACATTTATATACACATTTTTGGGCCAATTTTTATGGGATAGGCCACTTAATTTTGAAACATTAGTTTGCAAATAAGTTTAGATTTTAAGGTTAAATGTATAGGAATTTTTATGTTAATTAGATAGGAGATACTATTACAAACATTCATTATATTGCATTATTTTCATTACTAGCTGGCTGTTTTTTATCTTTATCTATATCTTTATGCAGGGGGCTGCTTTAAAAGCAGCTACCATATAAAAAAAATTATGTCATTAATACTTGACGGTTATTTCAAAATAACCTTCAAGTATCAATATAGTTTACGCTTGTTTCAAAACAAGCGTCAAGTATTTGTAAATACTTGATGGTTATAAGGAAACAAGCATCAAGTATTTATGGCCAAAAGAACATTGGCCATAAATACTTGACGCTTGTTTTGAAACAAGCGTCAAGTATTTATTCTGGGAAGTGCATATTTACTTCATATACTTGACGGTTGTTTTCAAATAACCATTAAGTATAAGATTAATACTTGACGGTTTTTAACCGTCAAGTATTATTTCTTTAATATATATCGCACCTTTACTTGACGGTTAAAAACTGTCAAGTATTAGGAAAAATAAGCGTCAAGTATGGGTATTTTCTGTGGTAGTGATAGTTAATACAAATAGCTTGCATTTTCAAAGACTTGTGTATGCTTGATAATAATAGTTATGGTTGTAATTTATACGACAAGTTATTTTTGTTATGAAATTTATTTGATAGTGATGGTACTATCAAAATTTGTGAGTTTGGTGAATTATTGGTTTAATTTAAGCTAGTTCAAATTGTTTATAGCTTGTGTAGCAATGCATAAATTTCATGTATAAGATATATTATTGGCTATTGAAATTCTATTATGGGTGTACTAGATATTATATCTGTAAATGTTCAATATAAGGGGTTGCTAGAAATGTAATGCTTGTATTGCAAAAAATTTACTCAAAATATTCAACGGTTATGAAAAAAATCATTGAATATCATGACATCAAATATTCAATGGTTTTTGACACAACCATTGAATATCAGAAATATATTCAACGATTATGACATAGAACTGTTGAATATATAAATAATATTCAACAGTTTTTTTGTCAAAAACCGTTAAATATCACCTCTCTGATATGCTAACAAAATTATCTCAAACATATATTCAACGATTTTTGAAGAAAAACCGTTGAATAAAGTATAAATATTCAACGGTTAAAAACCATTGAATAAAGATTCAGAGAATATTCAGCGCCTGATTACTCAATGGTTCATAACCGTTAAATATTTGTTAAAATAATCGTTAAATATTGCCATTTTTGTAGTGGTGAATTGAAGGTTCTTAATAACTAGATAGTTTTCAATGCAAATAATTAAAAATAGGTCCCCCTCCCCTCATTTGGTTAAGAAATTTTGGAGGGAAAGGAAGCTAAAATAACTCCTCCCCTCCCCTTCATATTGCTCCCCTCCAAATTAGGGTTTTTTAGAGGGGAGCTAATTTTTTTTTTACTATTTTGCCCTAATCTATTTTTTAATATTATAAGTATACTCATAGTTTAAAAAAAAACCTCTCTCCTTCATATCAGATTGTGCTTTATTACCAAACATCAACTAACTTCATTGGATGTTTTTAAAAAAAGTTACATTTCATCATATTTTATTATATACTTAAGGGAGTGATTTATTCTTTTATAAAAAATTGTTATCATTATAATTATTGGTTTAATTTTTTTCACATATTAACAATATGATAGGATAAGAGTGAATTTTTTAAAAAAATCATACAATTTAAATTGAGGTGTAAAATTATTTTTAGAAGAAAAAATTAAAAAAATAAACTAATGTATAAAAATATGATAGTAAATTAGTTCTTACCTCCCCTCCCCTCCTCTCTTAAATCAAATAAAGGATTTCCCTCCCCTTCTCTCCCCTCCATCACCTGCCCTCCGCTCGAACCAAATATATCCTTAAAAAAACCAGCACATACACTTCTCTCAAAAGAGCTAATTTAATTAATTTGTTTAATACTATAAATTAGTTATCTAGATTTTACATTTAGGACAAGGGAGTTTAAGACCTCTTCAATATGCAGTCGAACAATATTTCACACACACACACACACATTTATATATATATATAGCCATTTGTGAGAAAGGAACAAGGCATCTGAAATCAAGTGATTAGCACTAAAAGTAAAATTATCTGATAAAAACTAAATACCTTGTTCCATTTTTTCCTTGTCTATGTACCGACGATCAAAAGTCAAATTAATTCAAGTGTATTATAATGAAACAATCTACAAAATACAATCAATCAATAACTGAATTAACATACGAATTAATAATTGAAAAAGGAAAATCAAATCAACAAAGCAAAGCTAGATGATCAACACGGGACATTAGAGTCAATGAAAGGTACAATACATCATTAAACTGGATTGCATACATATGTCTATATATATATATATATGCTCTAATTCCATGGAAAACACATTCTTAACAAGAACCTCAACCGCAAAAAAACGCAAGTGATGAAAAAGAGGCAATATAAGGCTCAAGAAACAGTCCAAGTTTACATGCTCAAATCCTCATGATATTGTTCATATATACACATACATATTATATCTATATATATATATATATATATATAAAATCACCTACGTTTCTTTGACTTTGGATTGGTGAGATGATTGGGGCCAGCTTGTTTGCCGAAGAAGCCACAGAGTCCACAGGTAGGAACTTTAGGAGACGGCGGATCCTTGGGAGGAAGGGTGACGTTGACGGCCCGGTGAGGCCGTGATCCGGTGGAGCGGCTGCGATCGAGCAGCGGTTGGGGATCAGGAGGTTGTTGGTTGTTAGGTTTAGTTTGGTTATTGGGGTCTTGGAAGGCTGAAAGGAACTTGTCGTTCCAAACCAAGCCTGAAGAGCCTTGTCTTCTGAAAGATGCCACAGACCTTTGAAGTTCAGCCATGTATGCTTGCCTCTCTCTCTCTCTCTCTCTCTCTCTCTCTCTCTCTCTCTCTCTCTCTCTCTCTCTCTACCTCTGTGATATTTCGTTTGGATTAGAGGCTTTGGAGCATCTTTGGTTGACACTTGAAAGGAACTTTGAAACCAAGATATCTATATAATATGTGAGAGAAAGCAACAGATTATATATATATATATATATATATACGACGACGACGACGATGAATACATAAGAAATAAAATAAATGGAGAATGAAAATTGAAGACCCATCGATAACATTGATGATTAATGTCACAAAGAGACCTTAAAATTCAGAAATGATCTATGTGAAAGAACGAAATGGTCCATATAGCAAGATTTTTTTAAAAAAAAAAAACTGATTGACAAAAATTGCCCTTATCTTAATTCATCAACACAATTTGCCCCAGAAAATCATCACAAAAAATTACTTTTTCATGTTTGGTTAGAGGATTTTGGAAGGAGCTTTTCTCTCCTTATTTAGTTAGTATTTAATCACTACTATAAAAAAGAGAATAAATAAAAATTGTTTTAATCCATAAATAACGGTTAATACACATCATTTATTCGGCTAACATTTAAAGACCACCAATAAATGATAGTTATAAAACTGTCATTTAAAATAAAATTTTTACAGAAAGACAAGCGAAATGAAAATATAAATGACAGGTAAATAAGTTACCCGTCATTTAAAGTAAGTATAAATAATGGATAAAATATTTACCTGTCATTTAAATTGAACTTTAAATTATGGGTAAGTAATTTACCCGTTGTTTATACTAACCTTAAATGATGGGTATCTTATTTACCCGTCATTTAAAGTATGTTAAAAATTCACACCATACTTTAAACGGCAGGGTAAATACGATACCCGTCATTTAAGTTAGTATAAATGACAGGTATCTTTGTTACCCATCATTTATATCAGTATAAATGATGGTTATTTATATAACCATCATTTTTTATGTGGTTTTTTTTAATACGTGAGCTATTTTTATACCAACCCTCCTACAAAAAGAAATTAAAATAGCAACAGCTAACCATTCCATATTTTGAATATCAACGAAATTTATTGTATTCAATTTCAAAATTAATCAATAAAAAAATGTAATTACATAAATTAAATTATTTTTAAAAATAAACTACCTATTAAAAAAAACTTCCTAGATACTTCTTCAAGGTAGTTCTGTTAATCTTCTTTGTATGAGGTCTACACTTGAAATATGTATTGACACCATTCTTCAATTACCTCATTTATTTCTGCATCCCTGAATTCTTTAACATAAGAATTATCATAGTACTGTAATATATAAATGATCCATCATATATTAATATAATTTTAATACGTTAAATATTTTTGTAATTTAAAAGTTAATATTTTTAACATACCATCAACGAAATTATGCTCTTGTTATGGATAATGATATCCTTCATGAACCTCATGATGTAATAGCCACAATCCAAGCTTTTTTTTTTTGTCTTGGACACTAAAAATTAAATAATCGATAAATATGTATTAATGCATTAAATTTTATTTTAATAAATAATTCTAATTATCTTAATTATATTCCAAGTGTATGCTGCATCAAAATTTGTAAAGGACCTTAGAATTGATTGTTTTGTGTTAGTGCAGTATAACACAATCGCCCAAATGAAACAGTAAAAAATATGTTAGTATGAAATTTAAATAATTAAATAAATATGTAAAATACTTTATGCACTTATGTATTAATCAACTTCAATAAAATTTGTCTCCTCCCTAGTTCCCCTCTAAGAGAATCGAGATAATCTATTTTTGAAGTGTTGCCAAATGGTTCGGCGGCGATCAACATCCAATGGTCCATAATAGTATTAATAAGTGTTGCAAAATTATAATTAATTCATTAAATTAAAAATAAAAAAATTATTAAGATAAGTGAGAATTTCGTTACCCTTGACAGTATAGTATTATGAATAATGTTCCCTTTCGAGCCCTTACTTTGAAATTTTCACTTAATGCCTTTGCTTGTTCTAAAATTTTGTCGCTTTTAATTAAGGCATGTGCACCCACTTCATAAGGACTAATGAAGACGAACTTCATTTGTAGATCGAAAGGGACAACAAATTTGTCATACAAGCACCTATTATAAATACAAGAAATGGATTATTTATATTTAAAATATTAACTATTCATATATGAAAAAAAATTACCATATGTAGAAGCAAAGAACAGTGAGACTGGTCATATCATGTTGAAGCACTTCATCAACAACATCAAGCGAAAGCATATCATATCTGTCTTTGCCATATATACCAGCCTTGAATGGGATTTATAGGATTGGAGGATTAAACCTATGAACCATTGCATATGCTTGGAGAAAATTTCTATGTTGGCTTGGCAATTGAGGCTCTTGTTCAGGTACAGCTTTATGGGAGACTGCCTTTTTAAAGGAGAGCCTAGATCGAGGTATCATCTTTTTTTTTACTATGCATCTTTGCTAGTTTTTTAAGACTTGATATCCTAACTTAACTAGCTTGCTATCCAATAAAACTACCCATTGCCTCTCCAACAATCCCTGCGTCCTCAATGGGAATAGGTAGCGAATAGTTCAAATCCTTTGGCACATCAATAACAACATGTACATAGGATGCAGGCAATGGCATATTATGTAATATGTCTCCTGGCAAATTAAACACCCGACCGATAGCAACCACATGATGATTTTGGCTATTCGCCAATAACTCACATAGGTTCTCACCCTATATTAATAAGTAGTATACTATATTAAAGTTATAAGAAATAGAAATAGTGAAACATAAGTGAAATAAATTAATAATGTTTTACCTCGGGGAGATTTTTAATAGGCTGCATGACACTGTAACTACCTTTCCCGCTAGGACTAATATGAAACTCTGCCTCCCTCCTCTCCTTGTCCTTTAGCAAAGCTTCAATCATGTCCCATTACCTAGATAACTCCTCTTTTAGGGTGGCAATCTTAGCCCTTGCACCAACATCCTCTGTTGACCTTGCTTTCTTATGTGACTCGAATATTTTTTTTTTTTGAGACACCAAAGTCATATCCCCTAACTCGACCAGGGTGTTCGGCATTACCTAATGCCTTGCCCAAGACATCATCATCAGGCATGCCACTTTTCTCGATCTTGGCCTATGTAATATATAGTAAGAAAGTTAAATTAGTTGATTAAGTGCAAAAAAAAGGATTAAGTTAAGTTAATGTACTGACACACTTGTTAGCAAGCTCCTGAACAAGTTCATTATAACATCCAAAAAATTTTAACCCTAATTTATTAACTTAATTAAGGTAGTTAGTGAGTTAATAAGGTGTGTGCCCAGAGGGGCTTAACTTGGCATAATTACTATGATCTTAGCCCTAAAAGTGGGTCCAGATCGATGGCGAGCTACCCGGGCAAGGAAAGAGGACAAAAAAGTGAAGAGTTGTCTTTTATGCCACACGTCGCCACACGTGGTTGGTCAGCTATGACGCACGGACACAATTTGAATGTAACGGGCTCCTCTGTGCCATGCGTTGTGATAGACGGCAGTGTGCGCCATGACGCATGGCCAAAAATCTAATAAATCAGCTCGTGAGCTATGTGAAAACAGAAGAGAGAAAGAGGAGGAAAATGAAGAGCTTGGTTTTGGCTCTACTAGGGCACAATATTTGGCCCCATTGTTGGGAGATTGGAACTCCCAAACACTCAAGGTAAGATCATAGTGCTTTCTTCTTCCTTTCTTTCCCTCATTTATGATTATTTATGGTAGGGTTTGAGTTGGGCGATGGATTTTCAAACCATATGAGTATAGGTCCGATTTCATTAGTTAAAATGAGATTAATAGGAGTGATTTAATGTATTGAAATATCACATTAATGATTTTGAAGGTGGTTGGTCAATGGGAGCATTTAATATCCAAAAATTAGTATTTATAAGGTAGTTGGGAGAGGTTAATGTGCATTAATGATGGTTTGAGGTGTTATTAATGATAATGTGCATTAATAAAATCTAATGAGCCCATTGGGTAAGAATGAGTAGTGGTTATGAGTTGGTAAAATAATGTATGAGGAGTTTTATATTGATAAAGCTTAAAGAGCTAGATGATAATGATATCCTTTGAGAGGTCAAAGGTTTACCCCATACTATGTAACCGGGAGAAACTTAATTTTTATAGTTGAATGTTAATTGTTAGTGAAATGTGATTGATGAGTTTAATTTGATGATACATATTGACAAATACTTGATTGTGAAATGGTTTTGGAGAAGAGAAAACTTTGATTCTACCACCCTTAATGTTTTATGAAATTATTTGTGATTTACTACTATGGGTGGAAAATTGTGATGAAATATGAGTTAATTATGAGCAAATGTGTGATGTGAGTTCATTGTTTGAGAAAGGATTGTTAAAATGCATATTATATGTGAAATGTGCACAGCATGATCATTGGCGGGAGTTCTCCTAAGGAAAGGAGTAGATTGGTTGAAATCCACATGGTATTGGCAGTGACTGTTAGAATCAGGAACTAGCCTTGGCGTCGACCATTGGAATCGAGAGGTAGCCCTTGTCCTATAGTTGATTCGGGACTATTCTACTTGTTCTATGAGGGACTCGAACCTAACTAGTCTCTACCAGTTTATGAGGAGTCTAGATTAAGGGTACAACACCCCATTATTGTTAGTATTGGGAAAAACCAGATTACATAAGAGAGTGAGTTAAACCCTAGCCCGGTAGCTCCTTATAAGTAAAAGGTTGGGTTAGTTCGTGAAGGACGTAGCCTTGTGATAGTCACCGATTTTGTGTCGGAGGTAACAGGAGAATATAAGGTTGGCATATGATCATGCATATAAGTCTGGCCACATGGTTGTTAGTATTATGGTTCGGTGTGCGTTAAGGGTGTATGGTTGTTATTTTTGTGATCTTAAGTAAGTTTTTGAAAACAACATGATATAGTGTTTTATAGCAATCCCGGTCATATGTTTGATAGTTTTGTTAACCGTGGCCCAATATTATGTGATATATGTGTTATGTGCCTATTTGCATCTATTTACAATTAATATGTAACTGTAAAGGTTAAGTGAAACTTGGTTACTGAGTGGTTGTACTCACTCCTCTATCCTCAATATTTTTAGGGACTAGTTCATTGGATTTGAGTCGAGAAAAATGCATAGAGACTTAGGATTTGTGGAGTAAATCCTCATTATATCTCTCTTTAGTTGTTTACATGTGTGATTGTTAATGTATTTGCCAACTAGGAGCAATTGTCATGATTGATGTATTACTTGCATGATTTTGTGTTTAGCTAGTGTATTTTATGTCCTGGGTTAGTGAATTCTGTTGTGAACCGAGGATAGGGCCAAAATACTTGTGTAAATAGGAACATGTGTATTTTTAAGAAATATGAATGAAATGGTTAATTTTGTGTAACTTTTCCTCCCCCTCAATGTTTTGTGAAAATTAGGGTTGAGTGGTAATTTTGTGAAATAAGTGTATTTGTTTGTGTGTGGTGTGTTGCACGAGTCCGCAAAAGTCCATTGAGTATGGTCGGAGGGTTGGTATAGGCTATTGGTATTGTGGTTGAGTTGGGACACCCCATTTGGGAAATTTTATGCAATGTGTCAAAATAGATTTTAGTGTCTAACTTTTGATAGAAAATGAATTTAAGTGTGAAACTGGTGCCATTAACTAGAGCTAGGAGAAAGCTCTGTGTAGACACCAAAATCACCTCAATCGGACGTCGAACAAAATTTAGGACACGTCGAAAGTTCGCTCCTTATACTGTCAAATGACAGCATTGATCTGTCAAATTTCATGCAATGCGCCACGGTGTATGGCGTCTCACGCCACAGTGCATGGTGCCTTAAGCTGCTACGCATGGCACAAAGGAGACACATCACAGTGCACATGTCAAATTCTATGTAAAAATCTATTGAGTTTTAAAACTCATTTTTGGGTCCCAATTAATTTTCAAGCTTTCACTTTGTTTTCAAAACTCTGATTTGGAGTCCTTAAAACTTGTTTGAGATTTGAACTGTGTAAAAATTGGGATTCCTTAAAATAGATTTTGAGAAATTCTTTTATAAACCCTACAGTGGTAATTCTTGTGAGTTAAGCCCTATATTACCATAATTTGGAGTTAAGTGTGATTTAACCTCAAGGAGGTTATATTTATCAACAATGTTTCCTTCTTTATTAGTTCGGCCTTCTATGAAGAGTCTGTGACATGAAACTGAGCTTGCCCCTAAATCCTCTCGTTCGATCTACGAATTTAAGTAAATTTAAATATGAGTATAGTATATATATCCATGAAATAAGCTACAATTATATAGTATAAATATTAACTTACCATTTGTTGCTCAATTCCTACATATCCTATGCGCCCTTTCTTGTTAGGGGGTATGAATCTTTCTCATACAACTCTTTATTTTTGTGGCTCAATTCCTGTGCAAAACATAGAATTATATCAATAAAATTAAACATATCGACAATAATAAAAATTTAATTCATCTCATTATTCTTACTTGAAATTGTCCCTCGAGACGTTGAGCAATAAATTCATCCCACTATTCTTATGAAACTAATGGCCTTATCAAGTTGGGGACCTTAGCACCAATGTTTCCTCCTAATTTTTTAATGTATTTCGCTCCCATGAAATACCGAAATGTCTACATTGCCTTTCCAGCTTGTTGGATGACAAATTTCATCCGACTAGCATCAATTACAAACGCTAACTGTAAACAAAGACAATTAATTAGATTTTTAGTCAAGTAATTTCAATTAACTACAACGATGTGAGTAAAGTATTTTATCTCTACTTGCTCCTAAATATAATTTTTCATAGCTAGACTAATATGATTCCAGTGCGTAATTGTAATTAGCACATTTGCTTTTGCCACAACCCTTATGTAGCTGATGAATTTATTTCTATTGGTCTTGATAGGTTGACCTTTGAAATTCCATTCAACTTCATATTTCTATCTACAGCCCTTCTTTTATTCACTTCAGTCATCAATGTCAATCCTCTTATTATTTGATTTGCTTCTTGCTAAATTTACTGGTCATTCATCTCAACACTAGGATCAGCACTACTAGGTCTACTGAGACCAACACTCCTTTGAGAAGCCATTTACCTATAAAAGTAGAAAAACAAAATAAATAATAAATAATAATATAAAAAAATAAAGCACAAAATAAGTAATTTACAGGCTTAATGTAAATCACATATTACAAAACAAATATAGCACATAATAAATAACAATAAATTTTTAAATCACACAAAACAAGTAACATATAGTTTTAAATTTTTCTTTTTCTTTTTCTTGTACGTTCCTTATCTTTGCTTTCCTTCTTTGCTCGAATGTTTCTACCTCTTTTCTTTGAAATTCAAATACCTTCATTGTAATCATTTCTCATATAAAAGGCTTCATCCTTAACAAAATAACTTTCAAATGATATCCCCATAAAGGGATCATCTTCACCTGTAGAATCATTCATATCTTCATTTATTTTACTGCTTAATAAAATAATAGACCAATTTACTTTAGCTAGATCAGGAACAAAGAACACTTGGTGAGCTTGTGAAGCCAAAATAAAATGCTCATCTTTATAACCTTTATTAAGATATACCATTAAGAACCTCAAGTCATCAATTTTAAGACCATTTTTTTTATCAACCCACTTACAACCAAAAATTAGAACTTGAAATTTGATGCAATCTAACTCCCAAATGTGCTCAATTACCCCAAAGTATGACATTTTTACGTACAAGGGATTTTTATCTTTAAGTACTAGATATATGTATTGCTTGGGCTATAAGAGTTACACCATTATTTTGCATTATATTCCGACCATCTTGCTCTTTGGTATAAAATGTACCCATTAATGAGATAGCCAGTGAAGGAAAGAACTTGTTTATCTGAACCTCTTGCCAACCATTTTAATTTTTCAAAAACTAAATCAGGATCGGTAGTCAACTTTTCAAGAATGTGCTATTTCAACCAAACTGTAAAACTCTTATTATGCTTGTTTGCATACCAAATTTTTAATATATTAGGGTTATCCTACTTCAGCTCGACCATGTGCATCTCTACATACTCCTCAACCTCTATAGAGTTGTGTAGTACATATAAATGTGCTTACTCCCATTGTAAGTTGGAGATTGTAACTACTTTATTTTCCATAATTCCTTCTCCATCAGTTCTACTATCATGCTGAGAAGTCGGAAGACCAATATGGTTGACATTTGATAGTACCATAACGCCTTCTTTGGACTCTTCTCATTCTCTTTGTAGCGCAAGGCATTACATTTTGGACACTCCATTAATGATGCATATTCATTTCTAAATAATATGCAATCATTAGAACAGGCGTGTATTTTCTCATAACTCATACCAATTGAGTGTAGCATTTATTTTACCTCATGCATAGTTCTTGAAAGCTCATTGTTCGCAGGTAGAAGTTGTTTATAAGTGTAAGATTTTCTGTAAAGCTCTTATCACTCCATCCATTGCTCACTTTCAAGTTGTACGATTTCAACACTGCTGACAACTTTGTAAATTCAGTGCAATCGGCATACAAGGGCTTCTTTGCATCATTTTTCAACATCTCTAATATTTTAGGGCAACTCTCAAGTTCTCTTTCAATTGCATTGGCTATCTCTTCAAGACAGTCACTCTTATAAGTATTTGTGTCATGATCATCTGATTCAAAGCTTCCTTTATACTCCTAATTATTAGTAGACTCATCCTCTCTAGTCTCTCCATGCTGATGCCAATACTTGTAATTTTCATCAATTCCATAGCACACTAAATGGTCTTCCATTTCAGATGCATTAATTTGCTTCAAAAGACCACATCTTACACAAGGGCATACTATTCTTCTAGGGTCTTTTACATGCTCAAGAGCAAACCTCATAAACTCTTTCACACCAAATATTCTTTACTTAATCGATTAAAAGTTATCTATTTTTTATCCATAACTTTTTAATCCAAAAGACAATTCATTCAAGGAAATGTGATAAGTGACTCATGAATATGGAGAGGAAAGGAATGATAGAAAGATTATCAATAAATAAATTGACTACTCTACATATAATATAGAGTAATTAATAAATTATGAGTCACAATGTATGAGCATTCACATACTCCTTCAACCGTTGACAAAAATTCGGCAGCATAATAACATAAAAAAAGTATTTCTTGAGCTAAAACCCTCTTTTCAATCTTGGCATCTCACTCAAAAAACTAATTCCAACCATGTATACAGTCACAAAACCAATAAAATTCTCACAAAATAAGATTTTTAAATTAACTCTAATTATTATAAAATTATATATAAAATTCATTAAAAAATCATAGAAAAAAGAAAAACACATAAACATCATTTTGAATCAATGTTTTTTGTCTCACTGATCATTCTAAGATTACACATATCTTATATTAGCAATCTTAAGGCAAGAACAAATCATTCTTTGCCAAGTGTAAAAATGTCAATAAAATAGCAATGATTTTTAGAGAAACCACGCGTCAATTTTTGTCATTAAAATAAACTCCAACTATAATAAAAACTGGTACACTAGTACATTTCAATATGTAATTTTGAACGATAAAACTACTCTGATCAAACAATGCACGAAATTTAAATTAAAAATTATTGAAATAAATCAGTCAAAATTTATAGAAAAATACAATCGTCATAAATATCTCATTTTAATCACTAATTTTTATCTTAATAATCATCATAAGCTAAGCATATCATCTACAATTATTCTCAAGTCAATAAAGCATCAAACATTAGCAATTTTTGACACCCCACAATATTAAAATGGGAAACAAATGAGGAGAAATTTAAATAATAAAAATCAACTAATTAAACAATCCATAATATTAAATAAATCAATTCCATAATCTGAAAATCTAAGTATATTGGAAGAAAATAAAGAAAAATTATAGAAATCACAACCCCATGTACCTCTAGAGAAGAGAGGATGAAACACAAAGAGGAGGCAAATGAGAGAGGCAACGAATGGTGTAGGAGGAGCACTTTCACATCGGAGAGGGACTAAGGTGGTCGACGGCAACAATAGAGACAGATTGAGAAATTTCTATTGATTTCGTGTAGAAGTGGAGAAAAGAGAAAACAGAAATGATGAATGGGCAAGAATGAAAAAGTGAGTCTGGAAACTGAATAAAAATAAGAATAAATGACAGGTATTCTAAAACCCATCATTTATTTTAAACACCCATCATATATCACTGAGGCTTTAAATGATAGTTGTTTTAAACAATCATTATTTAGAGCTGAATTTTTTTTTAATTCGAGAAAATGAAACGTTAGCCCCCAATATATGACGAGTGCTTAAAAAACCTGTCATATATTATTCCAGACTTTAAATGACGAGTGTTTAAAACACCCATCATTTAAAATTTTAAAATTTTTTATTTTTTTAATTTAAGAATCTGAAACGACAGGCACCAATATATGACAGTTGTTTGTACAACTATCATATATTATTTAAACTTTATATGACGGGTATTCGAAATACCCATCATTTAAAGTTCAAATTTATTTTTTATTTTTTTCCTTCAGTAAATAAAACGTTGGGCTGAAATAAATGACGAGTTTTTTTAATACCCATCATTTAAAATCTAACAATATATGACGGTTGTTTGAATACTCATCATTTATTTTCTCACCATCACTCGCCTCTCTCTTATATGACGTATTTTTATTTGACCATCATTTTTTATGGCATCTTATATTTATATTTTTGTAGTAGTGAATAAAAGAGAGAAGGGAAGTAACTCTCTACCTCCTCTCCCCTCCTAGCCCTCCCTTTCAATTTGGGGGGTTTCTTGGAAGGGAAAGAAAGAGAGAAAATAATTATAAACTAAATTACATATTTACTATCTAAAAAATTTTAAACTACCATTGACATAAAAAAAATACGCATTATTTTCTTCCATATCTTATAATAAAATAAATTTTATCACTTAAAAAATAATAAAATAATAATAAAATCCTTTTGAATTATTTAAATAATTTTTTGTCCCTCAAAATGTCATAATTCCCATAAAGTTTCTAGAGACTTTTTTGTCACTAAAAAATTAATATAAATAACCAAATTGCCCTTAGTTTAAGATTTTAAATGTGAACTTACGAATTATTGTTGTATTCTTACGATTTTAAGAAGAAAAATTATAAATATTAGAAGAAAACTTGTTAATGGTAATTAATATTTGCAACACTTGAAAAATATCATGATTTCAAATGCAAACTTGTGAATTACTGTTGAATTTTTACGATTTTAAGAAAAAAAGTTATGAATCTTAGAATAAAACTTATGAATAGCAATTAATATATCTGCAACACTTGAGGAATATCAAGATTTTAAATACAAACTTGTAAATTATTGTTAAATTCTTGTGATTTTAAGAAAAAATGTTGTGAATCTTAGAACAAAACTTGTGAAAGACAATTAATATTTGAATTTATAGCAATTTGATCATTTATATTAATTCATTAATGACAAAAAAATCCTAAAGACTTCATGAGAATTATAACATTTTGAGGGATTAAAATATCATTTACATAATTCAAAGGAATTTTATTATCATTTTTCCTTAAAAAATATATAATTAATGTCTAAAATTTTAATTTTTTTCATTAGACATGCACATTGATGAAATTTAATATTAGTGTATTTGTTCTTAAAAATGTTATTAATATAAGTTCATATTCTTAAAATAAAAAATAATAAATTATAATATAATTATTTTTTAATAATAAATCAAAGCAAAAAATAAAAATCAACTTACATTTGATTTGATAGGAATAAGAGCCCGTTTAGATTTCAGTTGGGTATAATGAATTATGAAAATAATTGATTAATATAGTTGATTTTAATTATAATTGATTATATTATAACACAATCTGTTAGGATATTATTTTTTAAAAATTGATTTTAATAGGATTGAATACATTTGGATAATTTAATCAAAATTAATTTTAACTGTATAAATTACCATAAAGGATATTATTTTTAAAAATTAAATAATTGATAAATCTGTATATAATATTTCCAAATTTTTTAAATTTTACTTAAGAAGGAAAATATATTGTTTAAATTACATATTTGATTAATGAAAATTTTTTAATTATATTAATATTAACATTTTAATTTACGTAAATAAATAATTTAATATATCTTAGTTAAAATAAACTTAATAAAAAGAGCGATTTTTTTCTTAAATACCAAACATCAATTATACAATAATTAATAAAATAATAATATACAAATTAATTTTTAATAACACTATGGATATGAACCATATATGATGAAGATATTATGGATGATGGTAAAATAAATATTCATCAATGTGATTATCTTACTAATCCTCATGCTTTATTTGATCTTTCTTTTCATGACGTATAAAATCAAAGTCAGAATTAAATTATCTTCTAATAAAATTATGTATTATCATTGATGCAATAATGATTTAAACTTACATTATAGTGGTAGCTAAACGTCTAAAGCCCTTCCTTGATTTAATCACTTATTTACTTATTTTGATTTAAAAAAAGGCGCTTTTTTTTTTATTTTTGAAAATCTCTTCAGTCTTCCCCTTTGCCTTGCCCTCGTTTTCCATGCGTGCCAATCGTATAACAGCGTTCTCAGCCGTCGTCTTCTCCTTCTTCTATATATAAGCCCATCCATTCCCTTCTCTTCTTCCCCATCTCTCTCTCTCTCTCTCTCTCTCTCTCTAAATCTCACTTTCAGAATTTTATTAATTCATTTCTCAGAATGGCCAAGAAAGATAAGAAGGACGGTACTTGCAGAGTCGAAGCTGTTCTTCACCTTATCAAAAAAATCACCACTCACTCTCAAACAGGTCTCTCATTCAACACTGGACATATATACATATATGCTTATATATAATTAACTTGTTTGTTTGATTAATTTTGCTGGAGAATTTCTGCAACTATGCTAGTGTAGAACGGTTTCTCAAAGCAAATAAAGATAATGTCAAGAAAGCTGCCAAGCAACTCAGGGCTTGCCTCTCTTGGAGACACACTATAGGCATCGGTATCTATATATATATATATATATATATGTATGTATGTATGTATATTCTTCTCCTCTCTCAGATTCTCTCTCTGCAGAAACTTTATTTTTGTTTTTAAAACACAGAATCTGATGGCGGATCAGTTCGCGGCTGAAATCGTCAACGGCTTAACGTATGTGGCTGGTCACGACAAGGACCTTTAGGATGTTCGCGTGCGGTGTCTTTTTCTTTAGTCATTCTCTGCGCTCGGTCGTGATGCCTGGAGGCAATTCCTTCATGCTCAATTACGTCCATGCATGGAGAACTCGGAGATGGGGCGACTAGATCGAGGCAATACGGACCTTCTTCGACTATGGCTGAAGCTTGCTGCCGCTGGCCAGAGCTTGGAGATGGCGAACGACGATCAAGTCAACAGACGAAGGAGCACGGCTTAGGAGAAGAAGGAGCACGGCACAAGAAGGAGATCGGAACTCGGAGATTGTTGCGCTGGCCATAGGACGGAGATGGCAGACTGTGACCACGTAGGAGGTGGATGAGGACGGCGGAGACACGGCACGAGAAGGAGATCGGAGAGAGTGAGAGATGGGAGACGAGATCGAGGTTCCGGAAGAGAATGGAGAACAGAGAATGCAAAAATATCACGTGTCATGGAATGAAATGAGGGTAATCTTGGCAGGTGAAAATCTGACAAATAATTAATACATTGTAATAGTAAAATTGATGAACAAAAAGCAGCCAGGAGCTTAATGAAAAACGCGATTCCAACCCAAATAATCAATTAAGTACAAACAGAGCTGTTTGGATAATTTTCTCCAAAATCCATTTTTTTACTTAAAAAATTGATAATTTCTTCAATCCAAACACACTAAAATTGTTAACTTGTTATTGATCCCCTCCGCACCCCTGAACCAAATACACCCCAGGTGCGAGGATGGCTAAAGAAGCTGCTATGAGATTATTCATAGTTTACGCAAACTAGGCCAAAAAATCAATCAGCCAGCGCCTGAAAAATTTCCTACCTAGGCGTGAAATTAAGATGTATGTACAGGCCCAATTTCTGTCAAAGAAATGATGAAGTTGATATCTATTCTATACCTTGTGATCATCAAGCTGGTCGAATCAACGCAGTCAAGAAGCACTTCAACGTGTCTGATTCCCAGGTTCCAACAGTGATTCAGTCCAAGAGAAATGCCTTTTACCTCTGCATTAGAACAATTTAGGGCTACGACAACGGTAAACGTGATAACGTGATTGTCGGTGGCATAGAGATTCAATTTTGCTATACAAAAACCCAAAGTCTAGCGTTCACTTTGATGTCTGACAATACCTCCGCAAGCACAGCTACTGTCTGCTGGCTAATGGACTCGTTAAAGACTCTCATCTGCACAGCCTCGTTGGAGTCAAAAGCAAATCCTGTTTAACTTGAAAGTCTTGCAGGGCTCTAAAGTAAATATTAAAAGAATTTACAGAAAATATCCCCCCGTCCCAAACATCTGTTTACGTACCCATATGTCCAAAGAATTGTGTATGAGAAAAGAACATTCTAAGGAATCTTCCTAACATTGGCTCCACCCTCTTCCGTGATTCCATCTAAGCCATTCCTAGCCATCTAGACTCCCAAAGTTGGCCCAAAGTTCAGGAGCAATGCTGGTAATTCAGGCCTCCAATGTATCAACCTAAATAAACCCAAAAAAAATATTTAATAATACGCTTAATAAAATCATATTTTAAAAATGTTTAGATTTGGGTTAGCCTGAATATTTGAATAAAAAAACTACTTCTTTTAAAATATATGTAATATTAAATATTAATTTATCCTTCAAATTTTAGTTCATTTCATATGAAGAGACCATATATTTGTATATATTGTATGCATTATTATAGATACTTTCTAAAAAAATAAAAAATGTTCACATTGTTATATTTTTATTATTTTTAATCTATAAAGTATCTCAAAAAATATTTAAAATTTATTTAATCTTAATTTTTAAACTTTAAGACCCAAAAAACATTGTGTCTTTTACATTTTTCAAGTATCCCAAAAATATTTTTTAAAATTTTTATAATATAAAAATAATTAATTTTAAAGTAAATAATCAAATTTTGTTTTAAAATTTTTTTAAAAAAATTAGCAATTTAAATATTTAAGTTCGCTCAAATTTCAAAGATGTTAGAGTTGGGTTTAACTATTTGAATTTTTTTATAAGTTTTGGCTTACTCAAGCCAGTATGAATAAGCCTGACTCGAATTAAGCTGACTCACCTAAATTATGTGCTTTAAAATCAAGCCCATCCATCTACTTCTAGCATGTTGTTAGTCACGAAGCAATTGTGTGCATCATGCTTTCTTCCGTATTGCATCCAAAACAGTAGCTGCTTTCTGTTTGGATTCCTCTACTCCTACAAAGCTCCTTAGCGGGAACTTTGTAATGAGCTATCAACCACAAAAATGGTTTCATCTTCTCCAAACTGTTAGTTCCCCAAGTAATATTGATCTTCCAAATGGAATTTCCAATTCCTAGTGTATATTAGTACAAATTTGGCTTTTTACATAAAACTTTTTGCATTGGTTGATAAACAAATGATGTAAAAAGTTAAGGTAATGACAATTTTATAATTATCAGCTTATCTATTGAATTAAGAACCAATATAGAAAAGTCTTTTTACATCAGTTTCCTAAAGAACCAATGTGAAAAGTAATTAAAATTTTTAAAATTTAAAAAATTAATTACTTTATACATCGGTTATAATTATAACTGATGTAGAAATTACTTTTTACATTGATTCTTTTGGGAACAAATGCAAAAGTCTTTTAAATTTTTGCATCATCTTCCTCCTCTTGTACAGATATCATTTTTCATGATTTTTCACTTAGACTAGATTTTCTCCTCAATCTTCACCATTTACGTACCTACAAATAAAAATCAATCTTTTATGTATTGTACATTTAAAAGCACTTCTCATTATATATAATCCAAACAAATCTTATAGTTTACCAAAGTGAATTTTAAAAAAATATATATTCAAATATAAATTTTATTACAATAACTAATCTTTAATAAATTAAATTTTTTCAAATAAACTTTTGAATTACGGAAAATCAAACATGTTAATAGTGTAATTTTCATTAGAGGAAGGTTTCCAAATAACTGTATCTGTCTCACCTCACTATTTATTTTGGTGCAAGATATCAGGTCAACAATATCATAATGAAACCATATCCCCATCTTCCGAGTGCCACAATCATCATTTGGAAGAATATGAGAAACCATTTCCTCCATGTCATAGAACTGCTTTAGTTCACTATTCACCAACTGTAGGTTTACTCAAAGTGGTCCAAATACCTAATTTGTAACTTCACAGTTTGTACTCCTAAAATTAAAAAAAATATATTATACTATAATTTACTAAGTAAATTGAAAGACACCTAAGATTGTAACTTTTTTTGGTGAATACATAAGATTATAATTTAATGAAATAGAATATGAAATTGGAGAAAATCTTGATCAAGATGAATTAATTTCAATTATATTCGTAAAGTTTTAAACTATTATGAATAACTACAAATTTGAATGTGATGAATATTTATTAGCATTGATTTAAATTTAATGAGATTATTTCATGTTAATTGGAAATCATCATGAAATTATTTGAGTAAAGATAATTTAATTAAAAGGGTTTAAATTTTAAAGATTTTAACTATATTTTAAAAAAATGTTAGAAAGAATTATAAGGGAGGATTTGAGAATTTTTGCAAGGTCGATGGAAGGTATTATACAAAAGAAAAATAAATCAAATGAGGTAAAGAATTAAAAAAAAGAAAAAAACAAATTAAAAAAATGAAATTGAATAGTGGATTTAAGGGAAGTGGCCTCCGGCTCACCTCTACTCCTATTTCAACACCTTGTATACCTAACACACACATTCACTTAACCCTGGAGAGAAAAAGTGGAAGAAAGAAAGAGGTAGAAAAATTTATAAAAATATAGTAGAAAAAATATTATTGTTTTTGAAAATTTCTCATCATCCTCTTTTTCTTTTCTTCTTCTCATTTTTCTCTCTGTCCATCCAAACCAAGCTTTAGAGAAGATAAGGAAGGGGAAAGAAACCAGCACTTGATGTAACCCTTGGTATGCTTTTGTAGTAATATTGATCCATCATTTATTAAAAAAAACAAGCATTTCAACTTCAATCTCATAACTTGTGAATGAATAATTTTGAGATGGAGATCTAACGCGTAGAATTCAAAATATATTAAGATTTTTATTATAAATTAAGCTTGATAGAGTTCGCATAAATTTTGAGGGTCAAAAATATGTTACATATATATAATAAAAAAATTTGAAAACATGAGACTGTGACCGACGTAGCCTCCCACTGCCTCTTATTTAAATTCAAAAATTAAAATGTAAATCGATCGAATTGAATTTAAAAAATTGTATTAGATGGGGCCTCGAGGGATCCTTTTTAGATCTCATTTGGATCATATTCACGAAAATTATGCATTTTCATAATATAGAAATTAAAATTTGCGATTTATTATGTTATCACTACTCAACAATATTAATCTCTTTTTGATACTTCCTCCGTTAAAAAATATAAGGCATTTTTTAAGGAATTGAATGTTAAAAAATGTAAGACATTTTTTATTTTTTGAAATATAATCATTATTTTTTTAAAGTATCCCTATTAATAATGATTTTATGTTTATTGTAAGATGTTTAATAGGGGTAGATATAAAAAAATAGGATTAGTTAAAAAATGGGTAACTACTTTATTAGAGTGAGATTCGATTAAAAATATTTTACATTTTTAAACAAAGGAAGTACATTTTTTTGTCTGAAAGTATAAATGACATTTTATTTCAACAATTATTTTCTTCTAGTTTATTTCAGTTTTCATTTCATTCACTCAGCGGATTGATTACATTTATAAATTGAATTCATATTTTAAAAAGAACTTGTTATTAAAAAAAGTTAAGGTATGAGGAATTTAAAATACAATTTTCCCTATAATTTTTTTTCCTTTAAATTCCTTTTCATTGGATTAAAAAATTTATAAAATTGACCAGTTAAAGTAATAAACTTGTTATCACAACGGATTAGTTCGATTTCAATTGATCAAATTAAGTTGTTCACGTAATTTTCAGCTCCTGAAGGTCGTTTCTTGACACCTTAAGGGCAAATTGTGCAAATGCTTTTTAGCAGAAAGAAAAGGGTTAAAGAATAATTTGACCCCTAAGTTACAAATCTAAATGTGTTTGGAATCCTAAGTTTATTATTTGTGTTATGTTACCTTTCATTTTTAAAAACGGTATGATGTAGCTCCTTTTATTAATAAAAGATAACTTTTATTATTAATTGATTATAAAATAACGGACAATGACATTAAAAATTATAAAATATGATAAAAAAAATTACAAAAAAAATTTAAAAATTACAAACAGGAACTCAAAAAATTATGAAAAAGACTAAAAAATTCTATATTCTTTCTGGGTCCTTTTCTATAATTTCTGATATCTTTTTTTGATGATTTTTTGTCAACTAACATTAAAAACTTCCTTTTTGTTAACTATAATGTTATATATATATTACACAATTTTCAAAAGTTAATAGTACAAATTGCACGGAGATTGAGTTTAAAATTTTAGATGCTCATAAATCTACAATTTAAAAGTCAAATTGCTATTTAATTAAAAAAAAGGTAACATGCAATATGAAAATTTCTAAACTTAATAAAACTTTGAATTCCAAGATAAGACTGGTAATTCAATTACGTGATTAATTGACAGCCCAGCTCCCAAGCTTTTAGTCATTTAAGAATTGTACCCTATAATAATTCCCAACTTCTTAAAAAAACCAATAGTCAAACTAAAAAGAGCATGGAAAAAGGTCCCAAAAAAAAAAAAAAACGAGCTTATGTGTCGGCCCAGACATGCCTTATTGTTGGCAAAACAAATTGCATGCTGAAATATTAAGAAAACAATTGAAAGCGATTATATTATTATTAAATAAAAAGTAAGTTACATATTTTTTTAATTTTAAAATTTTTAATATAAACTTGGATAAATTGACTTACTAGTCCAAAAAAAATCTTGTGTCTATAAAATATGGACACAATTTTTAAAAATTTAAAAGTATGACCGATTTATATTAATATATAAGAAGTTTATCACTTATATAAAGGAATTTGTTATTAAAAATTTACAAGAATTTTATCATTATTATGCAACAATGTATCATTGACAAATATAATAAATCAATCATAATATAAAATATAATAAATGTTAAGCTTTTTGATATTATAACATGAGTTATAATTGCAAAAGTATCTATAAACTAGTACATAATTTTTTATGAAAAAATTGTCATAATTTAATATTATATATATATATATATTTATTTATATATCATATACCTTAATAGCAGTTATTGTATTCAAGTTTATAAAATTGGATCAATGTGTGCACTTTGATAAGAAATATACAAGACTTGAGAAAATTTATTTATATAATCTCTGGCATTTAATTATTTTAGTTTCTCATAATTCAGGGGTATGTATCAGTTAAGGGTTTTTAAATTGACGAAGTCTAAAATCAGTCTAACATGAAAAAAATTTTGATGAGTCAAATAGTATGATGATAATGCTTTCATGTCTATTACTTCCTCTTAAGAATCATGACAAAGGAAATTAAAACAAAACCTTGGTAATTAACACACACTCTACCTCCTGCCCATAATTTTTTTTTTAAATAAATAAGTCTCTGGATTTGGATTTGAGAAGCGGCCCTAATCATCTCACCCAATGAGTATCCTACTTGGCACTATAAAAACCATCGATTCAATTAAATATTTGTCACAAATGATGGTACAAGATACAAAGAAAACACTAAATCATGGCTCTACTTTTTTCCTCTATATTTTAATCCAACAATTTATTTGCCAATAGAAAATGATTGAAATGCATTCTCATAAAATAATCATTTAATTTACTGTCTCATTAATGGGTTAAGATGTAAAAATATATAAAATCTTTTTTCTCCAAGAATTTCTAAGTTCTTAAGCTTACAATGGTGCATGAATACTCATTAATTCTATAAAAGAAGCAAAATTTCTCTAACTTGCTAAGTTCTATCATTACAACTTACTAGTAAATGTCATGTTATTTTGACAAATTGAAAAAAATTGACCTCATAAATTTAATGAATACTTGTGTACTATTGTTAACTTAAGGATACTAAATACTCTTGAAAAAAATAAAAAATTATGAATATTTTTACACCTCAACCCTTCATTTATTTCCAGTTAATGAAATCATACAACTATAATTGAAACACTCATTTAACCCAAATCCGTTTAAGAATATTATATAAAAGCTGTAACAATATATGTATGTATGTATGTATTGATATCAAAATATATTTTTTATAAACACAATTATAAACAATACAACTCATTCTTAAAACTCCCAATCTAACAATGATGAATATCCATGTTTTTCATAATCTATGTAACCTTAAACAGCAACAGTTAAAGTCTAAGGTATGTAGATTGAGCAGAATAAATAAGGTTAATAATTTGAACTCTATCTTTCATTTGGACGTGACAATGCTTAATTGCAAATACCAAATGGTTATATTTTTTTTTTAAAAAAAAAAAGAAGAAGAAGAAAAAAACAAGAAGCAGCCGCTTAATAAACACCAGTTGCACTCGGGTAAAAAACTTCGGTACATAAGCATCAATCAACAAGGGAAGTTTATAAGCAGACCTATACAAGAAATACAAGAAGGCTAATTCCACACACATCATGTCAATCATTAATCCTACTCCAATTTAATATATTCAACTAGGTTGGAAGGAGAAAAACCAATGAATGAGGCCAGCACTAGAAATGTCCACCATGAACCCTACACTACCTCTCTTCAACTCACCGGATTGTCACTGAGGTCGTTAGAAAGCACATTCAACAGAAATATTAGTCTGTAAGAATCATTAATCATAATCTTAGTAAGAATTTGTCATAGGGATTGATTGCCATCTCACACAAAATCCAACCTCTTCTTGTCCTTAAGGATTTCACTAAGAGGCTTGGGATCCTGGAAGTCAGTGGAAGTACTATTGAAATGCCCTTTTTTTGCAGCAGTCCTCTTCTCTTCTTTAATTTCTGCTAGACTCTTCGGTCCGTGAAATGTAGACGTGGCAGACGCGGGATTATACCTCCGCTTTGAAAGTGGTTTCCTGAAGATTTTAGATGGAAGAAACCGTCGTTGAGCTTGGTTTTCTTTAAAGTGCTGCTTCCTTGATGAACGTTGCAGAGGGTGCCATAACCTGTGCCAAGTTTCACCCTCGCCCTTTGAGTCTATGCTGCTAAATCCCACCTCTGATGTCAACCTTCTACTGAGTTGCTGATCAAAACCGTGTCTTCTAAACCTCTCGTGGTTCTGAATCACCAGACAAGATGATTCACGTCTTCTCAAAAAGCCTGTAACAGGTCGACCATCAGTTTCTCTTCGTCTCGTCAGATGGTCCCGTAGATCTAAGTTCCTGTCACAAGCAGCCATTTCAGCTGGCATCCGAATCCTCTTCCTGGACAATATAGAGTCTATGATTCTCTCTCTGGAAAAAGCAGGAACTCTTCTGTCATCAGCCAGACTATGATCACCTCCATAAATCTGCAACCATCATACATATCTTCATACAAAATGTCAGCTTCTGAGCATTCAGGGTCATACTCGACTGTGTTTTTGAATTCATACTGCAAGTACTGCCCGTTCAATTCCCTGTGTTCCCCATCAAGCATTGGTAAATATTCAGAATCATCCTCATAGGCCGAGTCCACCATTTTATCATCAACAAGAACATCAAATCCAGGGGATGATTCCAATCGTTCCTCAGGTCCCATGTGATTATTCACTTGCTCATCTGTACTCTGATCAGTGCATATATGGGAAATGCTATGAACAAAGTCCTTTTCTGGATATATAGAGTCTGGCCTTATCACACTGGCTTCTTTATATTCATAAGCAGACATCTCAGGTGGACTATTTTGCTGTTTAACATTTTTCAGTACTGGTCGCTGAGGATCTTCATCAGGGTCAAATTTACAATTATGCAGAGCCTTTGGGGCAATTTCAGATGAATCAGGATATGTTTCGGTTGTTGTTATTGCTAATGCTACACCTGTTTTATTTCCAGATGATGTTTTATTTTCTATGGGCAGTGCATCATTGCTTCCAGAGTCATTCTTCCCAGCCTTACCAGGAAAAGAACTATAATCAGGCCCATGCAAAAATGAGCATCTGTCGCCTTTATTGCAAAATCCATTAAAGAAAAAATAACAGGGAACAGTTGTCTTGTTTGCAGGTAAAGAAGTTTGTGTAGGTTCAGATGGCACTCCAGTATGCCCTTCCAGTGGCTGTGAAATTTAGAAGTAGATTGTTAGCAGATTAGTATCAGTTGAGGGGGAAAAAAGGAATCAATTGATTCCCCCAATCCTCCTTTTTTTGGGGTGGGAAGCTGAAGAGGCTAGATTGCAAGTATTTTCATAGTATATCAATGCAGCAGAAGATTGAATGTTTTTCTAGGCATAAACTAAATGATTTTAATCTTCAAATCTGCCCAGCTAAATAAAATTAATTTTCTTGTGAGATAGTAGAATGTAACCCAAATTAACCTCAAAATAACTTTTTACAAGGATATAACATTTCATGGCACGTATGATAGCCAAATCTAATCTTTAAGCATTATCATTCAACGAGCTTCCCAAAATACCAATCAGGCATCATCCTATTCTCACGCTGTCATTGTCAAACAAAATCTCCAACTAAAGAGCTGCTCACCTATACTCAACAAGAACAACCATAATATCACAAAAAAGTGACTATATAACAACCTGAACCAATTTCAATTTTCACCTTCATCACATTGCAATTTTCTTCAGTTCTCTCCATGTGTTTTCATTGTGTTCAATGTTTGTTAACAAGGTGCATCACAGTCAACCTTTCTTACTTTCATTCAAGTTAACTCAGCGACAGATGGAAATTCTGTCACGGACATGCAGCAAGTGCATATAAAATATTACGGTAATTGCATATTCGGCCACACACAGGCAAATATCATCAGTGTAACCAAAATGGCTCCATGCCTCACACGTCTAAACTACAAAAAAATATTGCATCCTTGTTTTCCTTTTGAAATAAAGAACTAGCTAACAAGGAAATTGTCACCATGATTCACTCGATAGAAATTTTGGCTAAGCCTCCAATAACTACAAAAATCATAACTTAAAAAGGCAGTGACAAATAAATAATGAGTGTTTTTCTGCCAACACTAATATGTGCATGGTTGTAATGTATAACATACGCCACTAAATCTTTAATGTAAAATTTGCATGATATGACTACCAATAACAATGGTTTTCATGGAAGCCACAATATTTAAGCTGGAAAAGGTAATTTCAGCCATCTTGGCACTTATTGTATTTCAAGATGTTTACCATTTACCACAAAATCTAATTGCAGGCTATATCATCCAAACAGTAAACAAGATGCGAATGAGTTTTTGTTTTCTATTTTCTTATACAACATTTTAGCTCTAGATATGAAATGTACGCATTGGTAACAGTCACACACAAAAACACATTCGCATGGAAGCATGCAAATTAAACAAACATGTCAGAAAAATGAAATAACAGCAAGTCAGCAATATGTGAACTCACAGGATGTCTGAAAGCACAAGTTGGATTAAGGCAGCTTCCAGAAAACCAGTACCAGCAATCCCTTGGGTTTAGCCTTGCAATTTCATTATGCCGATAATCACAATCAGCTCCCTGGAAACAATATGAAAGTATTAGTTGGAGTCGAGACACCACAAATCCGCCAAAACTTGGAACAAAATGAACAATTAAATTAAACAATTTAATAAATATATAAATAAACAGCTCTTCGGTTCTCAATTCCCACCTAAAACCCTAGCGAGTGATTCACCATATAACTATAAAAATGAACAGCACAGAGAAGAAGAAAGGAAGCCATATAAAATCCTGAACACCAGGCATTATTTCAGTTCAGAACAACAACGATAATATACGCAATTCAACCAAAATTAAGGAGCATAAAAAACGCAATGTGAGAAAGAACAAAAGCAACCGAAGATCCATGAACTGTAGGGTTGAAGCAAACAAATTCAAAAATAGGCACCAAAGAAGCATCCAGGATTGTCATCACGAGCGCCATTGCAAAACCACACAATCAAATGCAGATTAACGCATAATTATGAAAAAAAAAACAAAAACTAGGGAAAAAAAGAAAAAAAGACAAATACCAAAAAGAGTAAAAGAGAACGAAAACGAGAAGAGGGTGGGAACATTCACTGCGACGTACCTTCTTGCAAGTGAGAGGGGAAGCCAAGAAATAGACGCAATCAGTGTTTCGCTTCAACAAATCTTCGTCCATCTTTAGAAAGAAAAAGAGAAACCCTCGCAAGAGCAATTCCTAGAAGAGATCACGAATAGTCCATCGATGTTCGAATTTTACTCTAGTTGGCTGAGATCGTCATGGAGGGAGGGAAAGATAGCGAGAGGCGTTTGGTTTTAGGTTGTCTGGGTTTTTTCGGTTCACCTTATTTTTTTAAAAATTGTTGGGCTTTCTTGGGCACAAAGAAGAGGTTGGAGAAACTGGCCAAGTGGGCCTGGATAAGTGGGGAGGAAGCCAGCGAGGATAAATGGTTAGTGGTGCAAAACCCTAATGGGCATATCCTAAATTGGCCATATTTTTAAAGCCTAGCCCACATTCACAAGGCATAAGGCTGGCCCAAAAGCCTGTATAGCTTTTTTTTTTAAATTGTTTAATTTAAATTTCTAATTATGTTAATATATAATTTAAAAAATTATTTCATTTTTATATACTAATTTAAAAATAAAATAAACCAAACAATTTGAACCATGTTATTTTGCAATGTAAACAATTGCAACCAAATAATTATTAGCTATTTCAACCACATGTTGATTGGAAAGTGGAGAAAGAAATATAGGATCTAAAAGAGCTAGCACGAGCTTGAGTTTATTTTCTAAGGGCTTATAAGAGCTAGGTTTAAAAGCTGCTTTTTTGTTTTTTGGTAAAAAACTCCCATTCCAAGTCCAACCCTAGAAAAATATAGGTATAAACTAGTGGCTTGAAGGGCCTAGCTCTTATTGACAAATTTGCTAGCATAGGAAGCAAAAAGAGAAGCAATCAAACCAAGGCCACATCTCAAGTTTGGGGTTTAGATTTAGGGATTCTAGCTTATGTGGATGAACAATGTGAGGAGGATGGTAATGGGGTGAACGAGGTTAAACATGTAAAGTAGGCTCCTACATGATCATTTTTAGCAAAAGCAATAAAGGGGACAAAAAAAGAGTAGTATGGAGAGGGAACAGACTTGTTAATTGCTTTGTTTTGGTCATAATGAAACTTAAATAAAGTTGTGTTTGTGTAGGTTTTAAAATTATTCATGACAAAACCAACCTAAGGGAGAAAAAGAAGAAGATAAAGAGAAGTGTAGTTCATAGGTTTTATCATTTATATTTCTCTTAGATCAATTGAAAAAAACCTTGAGATATGAGAGCTTTGCATATGCATGATAAAATATTTTGAGAGACAAGTCTTAGGCTAACACACACACACACACACACACACACACTCTCTCTCTCTCTCTCTCTCTCTCTCTCATTGATTTCGAACTTAGAAAACATCTTTGTGCCTTTCATACTCTTCATCTATTCCTCACCTTGGACTAATATGCCCATGCGTGTTTTAATAAATGAGTTTTATAGTTCCATAACATCCTTTAGTTTTGTGATGCTTAAACATACAAGTGCCAATATAGCAAATGTAATATCCCAGAAGGGAGACCTAAGTGATAACCATAATTCTGAGAGTTAAGGGGTTGATTTAGGGTCTAAGTGTCCTTTAGGATAGGGTAATGACATTAAGTTTAGGGCTGGATGAAAGGTGGAAATCCTGAGTAGAGGAGCTTTACTGTGCTACTCGCTTAAGTAAGTGAGAGTACTCACTAGGGTGAGCAATGTCATGCTTATTGGGGCAAGTGGAGTAGCTTGTTGAGGCAAGCAGTGCATTTTGAGAAAAATTATAAATACATGATTTAGCATAAAGTAGAAGTTAGAAACTCATTTTAAACTTTTTGGAGGTGTGGTTTTCCATAAAGCTCTACTAGGGTTTGTAGTCTATGACCTAAAGAGCATTGAAAGAGCTAGATTCCTATAAGGTAAGTCCCCTTAGACCTGATTTACTCTCTTCTACCTTTTTATTTTCTAAATCTGATAATTGAGATCTTGACCTAAGCTTAAATCTCATATTACAATTCTTAAGGATTTTTCACTTGAGTCTCAAATAGAGTATTAACTAGTCTAATTATTCATATAAAGCTCATCTGTAGATTAAGAAAGCTTTAGAATCATCTGGGTTTATGTATCATAGAACTTAGGGATTGGGAAGTTGAACCTTTGATCTCTTAAAGGTTTAAGATAATTGGGAACTTATTATGTTATGTATTATAGTTTGTGACATTGCTTGATAAATTGATTTTGTTGTTTTACTTATTAAAATGAGATTTGCATGTGAGTTGTGAAATCTGAATCTAAACTGTGATACATTATTTTGTATGACTTTAGGAGTATGATCTGAATGCTTGAAGCATGTTATGTGTTACTAGGAATTGTCTTATTATATGTTTTGTGTCATGGGAAACCTGTAATTGAGTAGTGTTAGAAATGATGTACACATGAATCCTAAAATGTGATTCTGTTATGAGAATATTGTTCATGTGAGAGTTCACTTGTAAGAAAGAAGTCGTTATTATGAAAACCCATGGTAAGCCTTACCGAGATTGCACACCAATAGTGATTAATATGTTACATGTGTGCTTAGTTTCACTAGTTGGATTAAGCGCATCATGACACCCTGAAATTTAAGTAAGGAGAACTCATGGTCCAAACTTGAGTGCAAAAGCCTTGGTTAGGAAACCCCTCCTATTTTGAAAAGCAAATTTGGCTCAATCATACAAATTAGAGCTATAGTTAATTGCCCATGGGTTCAGTTAAAGGAAATAAGGAGGTTATAAAAGGGATTTTAGCATACATCATTATAAAAATGATTATTGATAAGTTATTATAGAAATGAGTATTTAATATGTATACTTTGAAAGTGACTTGTATGTGGTTTTAAGCTAAAATATAAGTGTTATATAAATTGTTTGTTATCACTGTTTTATATGCCATATTAAGTGTCTTAGTTACTGATATTTTGTATGAAACCTCACCCTATTATATTTACATGTTTTTAGGAGGAGAAAAGGGAAAGGAGAAGGTCAAAGCCTTAAGAACTAGGCACTAGAGATCTTTAGACTCTGGTGATTATTGTAATGCATAATTACTTTGATATTTTGCTAACTATAGGGAACTTTAGCTGCATGTTTAATCCACATTAAAATTTGTATTTTGGTATTTGAATTACTTAGGCCTAAACTAGTTTTAGATGCCTTAGTTTATATATATATATATATATATATTAAAGAGATTTGAGTTAGGTTTTAGCTTTATTTTACTTATTGAACTCTGATTTAAATTGAAAGCATGCTTGGGAAGAGATTTTGGAATATTATGGTTGTGTGAATGATTTTAATGATTATACATATAAAGTTATTGTCTTGAAATACTATGAATAAATGAATTTAGATTAGGGGATACATGTTGGCTATCGAGGCGAGCAAGCATAGGCCTAGGTGAGTAAGTGAATTCTCACTGAGCGAGTGATAGGTAGGCCAAGGCGAGTAAGGGTTGGCTTGTTGAGGCGAGGTGCTACACTTGCTTGATGGCTTAGCATGCAAGCCAATGTGAGTTTCACCGCAGCTTAAGGCTGAAACAAGGAAGTATCTTTTATGAGCTGTAATTATATGATTATTCTAATTTGATAGAAGACATATATGGAATTTATGTGTCTTATTTAAGGATAGTAAGTCATAAAGGCTAGCCTAATTTGTTAAATGTGATGCTATATGGTGTGTTGGGAGTAGTGACTATGATTATTATAGCAACAAGAGTTTAGAGCTCTAGAATAGAAGATGCTTTTATGGTGCTCAAACTCTCATAGGTATGGGTTATGCCAATGCAAGTTCTTGAGCTCTAGAAGAGAACTTTATTTTAAGCACTCAGAATACTCAAGGTTTAGTTGTGACCGATGCGAGTTTTAGTATGTTAGTAGTAAACTAAGGTTCTGGTTGTCTTATCCTGTCGAGGTGTAAGTTATGACCCTCACAAGTTTTAAGCATTACTTGCAACTTGAGTTCTTGTTAATGCTTATCCTCGTGTTGGTAAGGTTGCCTAATACTTGTTTAGCCTTTTACTCAAGTTTGCTTTTGTTTGGGCTTTGAACACCTAAGTCTTTGTCAAATCTTTTCTAAATGTTTGAATCTCATCTATGTCTTACTTACTTTGTCTGGTTTGCGCCCAAGCATTTTTTAATGAATTTATGAGGTCATTCATGTCTTGCACCTATTCCTCACATTGCATAGAGTACACCTATGTGAGTTCTAATGTTCTAAAGGAGCATGTGCTTCTACCTATCTTATCTTCTCTTTGACAAGTTTGCACCTACAGAAATTCTAGAGTTATAGAGAGGCTTGTGCTTTATCTAACTCATCTATGTGTTAGCCAAGCCTATTTTCTCTTGTGTTTTCAATTCAAGTCTTCATTGCTCCCAATTAAGCCACTCATCTTTGCGTTGGCAAGTGTAACATCTCGAATTCTTAATCCTGACACTAAATGTTAATTAAGGGTAGATCAGTAAAATTAATGAATTAATTGGACAATTAGGATTTTGAATGTTGAATTGACATTTTGTCATGTAGGTGTGTTAAGTGTTTAGGATCAAGTGAAAAGATAGCGATTCAACATGAAATGTCTAAGCTACAGTGAGAAGTTTCTCATTGTGCCATGCACGGTGGCATATGTTACATACGCTGCAGCATATGGCACAGAAATTAGATTAGTATGTGCATGATCTGGCATGAAAATTAGAAGGAAAGGGAGAGGAAAATGTGAAGAGAGGAGGAGAAAGAGGGATCCTCTACTAAGGAAAGAGATGTTAAGGTACTGAGAGTCAATTTCAACTAGTTGCTTGTCATGTAAGTTTCATATCACTTTAAGCTTCTATTCTACACCAATTTATCTTGGTTTAACATATAGAGAAATTAAATTAGGGAGTTTTAAGGGGTTGATTTCTTACCCTTTTGTAATAAAAAGGTTCTGAAAAGTTGAACTAAGGCCTTACAACTAGTTTGGTGATTATCAGTTGAGCTATAAGGTTATAGGCTCAATTTAACCTAAATTAAGAAGTTTAAACAAGTGATAATGGTTACATGGTTGTAGAGAAGCTAATAGAAGTGGTAGAAGGCATGAAGGGAAATGATTAGGACCTAAGAGGACTAAGTGAAAGTGGTTAGATAGTTAATTGTGATTAACTATGATAATTAGCATTTATGGTTAAATTTAGTAAAGAGTACCATGGGTAACCCTTTCTAGTAATATAAGGGTTGAGGTAACTAGATAATTTGTTCTATTTATTAGTTACATTAACTATTTAGAAGAAAATATGTTTGATTTGATGTGTATGATTTATAAACTTTAGCATGAAATGTAAAGTTGCATAATTGTCATTCAAAAAGAGATTTATTTATGAGTAAAACCTTTGCGAAAGAGGATTTAGAAGTAAACTATTGGTATATATGTGTAAAAATGATATTGCATATATTTTTATTCATTTGCATTAAAGGGATGGGAGTTCACCCGTGTTGAAGAGATAAGCATGAAAAATCCATATGGATTAGCTAACACCAGAGGACCTACAGTGTAGCCATTAAGAGTGCGGATAGGAGTCAACGTGTAACACTTGCCTTGAGTGTTATCCAAAAATCACACAATTCAAATAAACTAAGTGTGGTTAAGGAGTTGATCCTAAAACTAACTTAGGAAATCATTTAAATCACTAAATAAATATACCATCAAAAAATAAACATTTAAAACCTTTAGAAGAAAATATATGTTCTATCTATAGCGCACGGAAGTAAGCTAGGTAAAAGCAAGGTAAAAAGATGCTGTCATGACAATATTAAATTGTTGCCATGATAGCCCTCCCGAGCCAATTTTAGAGAGGCACCGTTCCATTGTTCAACTTCCTATTAAAGTGATTTTAAATCTCACACGTCATTTTTAATGATTACTAATATTTCAAAAATATCTAACAGTTGGATTAGAATTTAGACACTCTACAAGATTGGACAAAGTTGCTGTCATGACAGCACTTCTAGACCAACTTTTAGAGTACACAGTTTCATCATCTGGCCTCCAATTGGAGTGATTTTAGAGTCCACACATCACATTCAAAGAGTATTATAGGTTTACCAAATTTCAAAAAGATCTAATGGTTGGATCAAAATTTTTGCTCATCCTAACCTCAGCAAGGGTTACTGTCATGGCAGCATCTCCGGACCAACTTCTAGAGTGCGTCGTTTCTCTATTCATCATTCAATTAAGGTGATTCTAAAGTTTACACAATTTTTACTTGTAACCCAAATTTCAAGAAAATCTGATTGTTGAATTGAAATTTAAACACCCGGATGCAAAAGTGCATCATTTGGTAAAAACCATTTTCAAAATTATCTAAATCTCATTCTAATGGTCACAACCCTATGGGAATACTTTGGACATGTCAAATAGGACTAGGAGTACCTAATAGAATATTTAAATGATGAAAAAAACCCTTATATCAATGCTACTTCCTAAAATGGGCCTTAAGCCACTAAAATTTACAAATTACACAAGAGTGGCCAAAAATTATTCCAAACATCATATACACATATGAATACACATACTAAATATTTACACTTGGCTCAGAGATCTTCGTGGGATCCACGCACCTACTTTCTTTATCCAAGGGGTATGTTTGCCCATAGCACACCATTTGCAATGCAATCACTTTGCATTTGCTTGTAGAATCACTTATATACTAAAATAAACATTTGATTGTAGTAGAAACTTGGTCTACCAAATAAATCCATCAAAACCACAAACCATAACCAAGTTTTCTAGCCACAAGTATACAAGTAGATAAAAATTCATACACAAGCCATACAATCCATACATATTCACACACACATATATATAATCACATCCTACTGGCATCCTAATCCTAGATAAATTATAATAGATTTGCTCAAAAGAAAGGAGTTGTAGTTCTTTACAATTCACAAACAACCCTTAGCTCTTTCCTTTCCCTGTCCATCACTGAATTCTTTGCTTGAAGCTGGAAATATTGAAAAGAAAGTGGTGAGACAATCACAGTCTTAGTAATAGAGAAATCTACATTTATTATTACAAAGTAAGTCATAGTTAAATAAATGAATAATATATTAAATATAACATATAATTTAATCATTTAAAATGCATGACATAGGCCAGTATGACCTTTCTTGACTGATATAATGCCCCCTAACACTCTTTAGCTGGCAGGTAAACCTTATGCCCACTTGTACCTTTACAGGCACAAAACATAATTTAAAGCATGATTGAATCCACCTAACTGCCTGTGCTCCTTTAATGTGAATCTCAAGCCTCTAAAGCTAACTCTTTCCTAGAGCCAACCTAACTTACTTTCCATGTGAGGGCTACCTTGGCTTATGTACTTAACCTTACACTTCAGATGTCAGATTCTCTCTCCTACTAAGAGGTTTTGAACACTCAATCAACTAACTACTGTAGTGCACTGAGCTCACAATACGAAAGGCAACATTGAGTACTGATAATGTGCTATAGAATATCACAAGTCTACACCTCTCCATTAGTGAACTCCCACCGATATCATGCCTTTCACTCTTGTTTATCTTTCCTGAGTACTGACCACTTCAACACTCTAATAATAAATATCACTCCTCCCTTAAGCAGTTCCTTAGCCTATCTAAGGTATCTAACCTAGTTACACTTTCTTAAGTGCAACTTCTATTCTCTATAATTATAATGTATGCAAACAACCTTGTTTTCATAAAACCATTATTGTTAAACAAATAGAAAACATATATGTACTATTATCCAAGTATTACCCCATAAGTCTTCATAAAACACAGTTAATTACATTTAATCATTTAAAACATGAAATGCATGATAGTTAGTAATATTTATTCAAAAATAGCTAAACAAAGCAATAAGAAATATAGATTCCCATGTTACCTCAACCATTTTATATCAAAAGGATTTTCCTTTTTACAAAATGAAACTTAGCTTGTTCTTTATCCTCTTATTAAGTTCCACCAATAATTCCCTACAACATATAAGTGATCTATATCACTTTTTATGTCAAATAGCATTAATGAAGACTATAACTCATACCATACAACTTGGGTCAATGAGCTATAGGATTCTAATGGTCTAAATATTAAACCAACCATTACATAGTATTATTTAACTACCAAAATCATTTATTAGCCACTATTAGGCTAATTTTGAATTCATATAATTTTTAATCAATTAAAAACTTTTACTTAATATCACCAACTTTCATAATTAGCCCTTATAATTAAAACCAAAGCTTAATTTAAATTTTATTGGATTCCAATAGCACAATTATAACTAAATGAATAGGCTTAAACTATTCAAGAGTGAAATCCAATCTCTTAGGGTTTGATTTTTGCCCTAAGACTCCCTTTTTCATCCAATTGCCCACTTAAAATATTAGAGCACTATATAGAAACTCAAAACAACCTTTATAGAACCTAAGGAGATCAAAGCTTATAAGAACAAAGCCTTTGGAATAAAAATCAAGAATTTTTCTCTTCCAAAAACTCAAGAAAACCAAAGGGAAGGAAGAGGATTGAAGTAGGAAGTTTACCTATCATATAGCTGAGCTTGCAATAGTCGCAAAGCCTCTCAGATCTGAGCCTAACTTCCTCTCTTGCTCCTCTCTTCTTCCTCTCACTCTCTCATTTTCTTGCTCTTTCTTTCTTTTCTTTCTTTATTTCATTTTTGCATGAAATTGCTCTTAAAAAGTTGATCCAAACACTTTGGAAAAATTACAAGGAAGGGCCCAACATTTCTTTATTATAGCATAAAAGCCTAGGTCAACTTTGCTAAATTTTCCATAGTTAAAAATAAAATAAAACTAAACTTTTACTTAGTAAAATTCAAATTTTGAACCTCTATCAAATTATTTTTAATTTTAATTTAATTATAAATATTTTATTTTAAAGGCTCAAGTAGTGATAGAGGAGATTTAGTATTACATGTAACCCTTTTAGCAATAAAAGAGTTAAGGTAACTATATAATTTATATTATTTATTAGCCTAAAAAAGTTATTTGTAAGTCAATTTTGTATGATTGGATATATATATATATATATATATTTGTAAAAGCTAAGTATTTTAGAAAAAGTATAGAGTAGTGATTTATGAAACTTCATACTTTTAAATAAGTGGTAAGGTTCATTATACTTGTTTAGAAATTTTATATGCGTGGTCTAGTAGAGATATATAGTGAATGTGGTGTAATAGTGGGTGAGAGTTCACCCTAGTAGAGATAGTGGAGGAAGTCCATATGGCATTGCTAGTACTTGGGGATGCTAGGTGCATCTTATATTTTTTCTTAGTGCTCGAAAGAGTGCATTGTTGGAGAATTACCCTCCTTAATACTCAAAATGGTGTGGAGTTAGAGATTATGCTTCTTAGTATCTATAGGATGCGGTATTAGAGTATTGACACCCTAATTACGTGTAATAGGGGGAATCTGTAGTCCAAAAGTAGTTTAGGATGCCTTGATTGGGTGGTCCTCCCATGGATGTGTAGGATAGGCTGCATTCAAGATGAAGGTGAATTGGGTGATACTTAATTTTTATGGAGAACTTTGAAGAGAGGAAGATAAATGCAAGGAGTAAAGAGATTTGAAATAAGAGATTTATCCTAATTCAGCCCAAATCTTGGCCAATGTCCAGTCTTTAAGATCACCCTTGAGATTTTCAATTAAACTCACAAGCTTAAGTAGGCGCTTACAACCTTAGTACAACTCACAAGACTTGACTAGTCTTGTATCAACAATCCAACCACACTACAACCAACATGTTGTTGCAACTCACTTGAAAAATCTCTTTTTAAGATTTTAGCTTGTTTCTAAAGTAAAGAATTCTCGAAGATAAACTCTCTAGGAAGAGTAGATTGACTATAGATGAAAGCTTAAGAACTTTTGAGAGCTTTTTCATAAAATTTATCAAGAATGATAAATAAATGAAGGCAATACTTTGATGCACAATTTGAAAGCTTTTTAAGAATGTTCAAATGATGAATAGTTCACTCAAAGATTAGAATGATTGTTCTAGACTTGAATTGTATCACATATATAGTTTTTTGTAGTTGACAGACCGTTGGAACAGTGATGTAGCTGTTGGTGACATTCTTTATGTGCAACTATAAGATTTACACTTGTTTTGCAAGATAAGATGTAAACCATTCTATATGACAAAATAGGCATGTTAGCCTTAAGCTCTCACCCGTGAATTGGCCGACAAAATGCCAAGCCAATCTGGGTGATAAATCATGTGTGGGACCAATTAACTATCATGCATGAAATAGTTGGTTACAAAACCCAAACCATTCTGGATGAAAAATCATATGTGGAACACTCTTCCTATCACATATGAAATGGCTAGCTATGAAAAAAGCCATTCTGTTAGACATATCATGTATGGAATCAATATGCATTCAAGCATGGATTGCATAATTAAAAAGGCTCAGATCAATAAGTGATAAATCATGAAATAGGCTTGAAATGGATTAAGTCTCACCTTAGCCTAAATGTGTTCAAGAAACTTAGTGACAAAACACGCGTGAAAACTTTCTCTTTCAAGCATGAAATGACACTACATAAAATGCAATGAAATATAAAGTGACAATTCAAGTGTGCATACATAAGGGCATCTTGTATGAATTAGAGAACATAAGATTCATCAAGGTATCAATCAAACAAAGGTGATAAATCACACATGGATCACTTCTGATTCAGGCATGAAACATTAGCTAGTATACCTAAAGTGACAAATCACACATGAAACCATTTTGAATCACGCTTGAAACATCATTAAGTGAAAAGCTTAACTTCTATAATCTAATTCCAGCATGAATGACATTACTTCCAAGCGTGAATTGACTAATACAAGTCCTAAGATGCACAAATAAGACTTTGAGCCTAAGATGATACATTCATTTTAAGATTGATAACATGTGATTGAGCTCTCATAGTTTTCACATTGAATCTAAGAGAAATAAATACCTTATTTTATAAATCTTCTTCTTCTCTTGATTCTTCATGCTCTTAAAGGTTTTGTTTCATTTATGAATCTTTATATATTTGCACAAATAATACACGCTTTTTCTTTTAGTTTTATAATCATCAAAACATATGATTCAACAGGATGGCGAGCTTAAGGATTTGACATGTGGCTTTAGTTTTTTGAAATAGCCTACAATTTGATTAGGAGTATTAGAGGATTAGATGAATAGAAATCATGCATTGTATCATAGGATGCATTGTATTGATGTTGGGAGTATTGAAGGCCAAGTAATATTTGTTTATGATTTTATGGTATTGGCCATGTTAGGTAAAACTGAGCATTAATTGGATAAATTTTGTGTTTGGTGTATTATCATATATTTAAATATTCAATTAGGTGTATATCGGTCTATTAGTCTTAGTTCATGCCTGGAATTAAGTTGATGGTATAAGTTTTGAGATTTTAGCACTTAGACGCCCTATATTAGTTATAAATATGACTTTTTTTATATGGGCGTCCAAATTTCACATATAACGTTGGATTGAAATGAAACTTGTAATATTGGTTAATTATTGAATAAGTTTCATGTGAGCACTTGAATCACTTCAATTAGACATTGAATGTGAAAATGGCACACATTTAAAGTTTGCCCTAAAAAGCTATCATTTGGATCGCGACATGTTATAAACAAGCCATAGTACACAACACAAAGGCCAAATTGCCCTCTTTATGGTAGATGGACCATGTATTACAACATTTGTGCTAGAATGTGCTAAAATGAAATTTTGGCCCTGTTTTTAAGTGTTTTGCTTACCAAAATTTTTCATGCTTCCTATATTATTAAAAATGATTAAGTTTGAGCTCAAACTACTTATTTGAAGGGTTTTTGTGGGATCCCAAATGAGTTCTAAATTATTTTTAAATGTTTAATAGTTTTAACCCTTCTGTGTTTACAATAAGCTTAGGAGTGATCTATAGCTCCTAAATACTATTTTATGCTGTGATTGTATGGTCATTATTGGTAATATCAAGGTAGATATTACATTTTGGTATCAGTTTCTTGAGTTTTGAGATATGGTTTGTTGTCATCTTTTAATTGCATTCATTCTAATTAGTTAGCAACTTTATATACACAACTCTTTACTTTTATCTCATTTTCTTTATTTTCCTACTAATTCCCTTTTTTGATTGGTTTTTTCCTTAGGAGGAGAAAAAATGGTTAGAAGAAATTGAAATGTTGGTAATTGACCTAGTAATTTATTAGAGATGATGGGCCTATACCAAAAGTATGTCTAAAGATATAATTGGAATAGCAACAGAGGCCTTAGGTAATGATACAATTTTGGAAGAATTGTGAGATATGATGAAGAACTGTATAAGACTATGATGCTCTACTCTATAATAGAGGTCATAGGGAGGAACAAGGGAGACTAGAGAAGCTCATGAGAGTAGATTGGAATCGTCTCGTGGTTTCAATAGTAGACTTGGTGTAACATCTTGGATTTTAAACTTCAAAATTTTAAGTGTTTAAGAAGGGTAAATTAGTTAAAATAAGTGATTTATGAGTTAGATGACTTATGAGGTTTATAGATCGTTGGACAGCCTTATAATAAGGTTAAGTTAGAGTTAGAGTTGATCAAGGCACAAAGTGAGGCCCAAATTATTCTCAACCTCATCGCACCATGCGTTGCTACGGTTGTGCAAAAATTTAGTTAAATTAAACAGAGGGAGAAAAGAAGAACAAAATGTGAAAGGCGATGGTGAAGGCTTGTGGTTTGCTAGGGCATCATATTAGGAGTAATTTGAGAGCATTTTGAGCAAGATTTATCTTTAGGTAAGCTTCCTATACCTCTCCTTCTCCCTTTATGCAAAGTTTCTATGGTTTTGGGTGTGTTTGAGGTTTGGTTTTAGTTTTTCTTAGACTATAACTGAACCCATTAGTTTAGTTAAGCTCTTGGGGAGTTAAATTAACCTTCTAAACTTAGGTTGATGGATTTTGTAGTGATTTAAAATTTTTAGCTAGGGTTTTGACTAACCTTAGGTGAAATTTGATATATTTAGGTCAATGTGGGTAAAGAATTGGTGTTATTTATATGGTCAAGTGTTAGATGGAATTAATGGAGTGTGAAGGAAGTGTTAATGGTGTTAAAATAGGATTTTGGATATAATGGGTATCCAAAATTAGAATAAAAAGGGGTTAATTAAAGTGAGAACTAATGATTAAATGTTTAACATTATAGATTAAATATTGATCATGCCTCATTGTGTGAGTGGACATTGGTGAGGTTGGTCATTGACCACGGTAACCCTATTTATGATAAAAGAGTTAAGTTAACTGAATTATTTAAACTTATTATTTACGTCTTTGGATGGTTGTGTGGAATTGCAAAACATTATTTCATTATTATGTTGAACTAGTATAGTATTTGTAGAAAATGACTAGGATTTAGAAACCCTATGTGAAGTAAAATAAGTTTATATGTTTGCATATATGATATTTTGAAACTTTTTTGTTAAACTACATGTATATGTGTATATGCTTGCAAAAATGTAAGATTCATTATGAAAATGATTGTTATGAATCGATTACATATACATGGCTATGTGTGAAATGTTGAGCATAATGCTTGAATATGATCATTATGAGAGGGTAGGAGTTCACCATAGTGATTGTCAGGAGACATTGTTTGAAAACCCATATGTACATTGACACCATGGAGGCCTCAGTGTTCAGTCTTATTATTGTTTTGAAGTCTTAGTAGTATTGAGATAAATTAGGCATACGACACCAATCTAAACTTGGATTGGTGAGCTTGAGCCAATCCAGTCACATAGATTTAGTTCTGTTGAATTATCAGCCCATAGATTTAGTTGGAGGAAATAAAGAGGATATAAGGCTATGTGTTGATAATGCATATCAACTAAACTTGATATCTAAATTACATGCTTTATTGTCACTTCACATACTCACTTACTATTCTTACACAAATAGTTTACTTAGATTATTTAGTGATTGAGTCCTCGACTCACCCTATGGTTACATTTTACAGGTGAAGGCTCTGATAGGAGCAAAGGGAACGAAGGTGCCACTGAGATTGGAGAGGCTTGAGTTTGTATTTTCCTCTCTTTCTCTTTTTGTATTTGTAACTAATGATTCATGTGTTTATGCTAACTTAGGATTATGTTATGTTTTGAGGTCACTTGCATGAGAATTATTATGTAAATGTGAGTATCTCAACCTAGGATAATGTAACTGTGATGAAATTGTTGTGAGAGGTCGAGATACTAGTACAAGTAATGTTTTTGTGTTGATTATGTATTGGAGTGCCTAAGAGGATATTTAATATAAATTATTGTTATCCTTTGAATTATAGTGAATTTAGAGTTTTAATGGCAAATTTGTATTTAGAATGCTATTGTTGTTGCATGATTGGTTTATCAAGTTGTGTGTAGTTCATTTTAGTTAGTTCAAGTGGTTCTAAGGTCATTAGTACTAGGTTAGGGAAATTAGACACCCTTGTTGTGGATTTGAATTGGAAATGAACCATTTAATGTTTGAGTGTCTAACTTTTAAATGGTAGAATATTTGGTTATGAAACTAATATCAATGGCTAGGTATGGACACTTGATTCACTCAAATTGAATGTGAGATGATGAAACGACACACTTCAGAAATTAGCTAGAGGTGTTGTCATGATAGTTCATGACAATAGCAATATGTTGTGACGCATGGCTTGTGTGTCGTAACACACTGCACAATGAGGGAGCTAGTCCCTCTGTGCTATCCACAACAGTGAATGACACGTGCACTATGATAGATGGAGCATTTTAAGGGTGGTTCAAAATGCCCTTTTTAATGCTTGTATGTAATGTTATTTGGTTCCCATGCTTCCGCTACTTTGTTTAAATTGTTTTAAACATGGTTTGAGCTTAAACATATTTTTTAAAAAGGGTTTCTTAGGATCCCAATCTTTTAAACTTTTCTTTTAAAACCTTGAGTTATGATAATCTCACATAAGGAATTTAATTAATCTTGGTTATCATAATGGTGTTATGTGTTTCATGTTCTATATCCTGGTAATGTCAAGGCATACATTATACTTGGATCATCAGGGATGAGAGTAGACAAAGACGCTCTAGGGATTTCAATTAACCAGGAGTGGAGGACTTTTCCTTAGTTTAATCCTCTAACTTTTAATGGTAGAATGAAGGAAGGAGAAGCAGAGAAGTAGATAGAAAGAGTTAAAACCATCTTTGAGGTGGTGGTGATTCTGGCCATAGTACATCTGGTTAAGGATGCTAAGTATTGGGGGAATTCTGTAAGGCCTTTGGATAGACATCAGCTAACTTAGGAATAGTTCAAAGTAATGTTCTTTAATTACCATTTTCCTCTAGCATTTAGGGATGCGAAAGAAGCAAAATTTCATGTAGTTTGATAGGGAGACCTAGATGAGGACGTGTTTATTTAGAAGTTTAATCATATGTCAAAATTTTTTACTTATCCAAATAAGATGAATGATAGCTAGTGGAAGGTGAAGAGGCATCTGGAAAAAATGAAGCTAGAATATAGACAGTAGATTGCTCTGTTGGCTATGACCACATATAGTGAAATGTGTAATTGGCTCTAAATTATAGCAAAGGGGCTAAGAAGCAAAAGAAGAGAGGAGATTGGATAGTTATGGGAGGTTTTCTTCCTCCCTAGGCCCTTTTGGAGAAGTTTCAAAAAAGATTACTTGTGGCTCAAGTAGTTTTGGAGCCTCAGGCAAGTAAAGCTTTAGTAGAGGGTCACAGACTTGAGGAATGATTCAAAGAGGTGGATTTAGGAGTTTTGGTATTTCATAGCTATCCCGACAGACTTCTAATATGCCTGCCTCAACCTTATGTATAGCTTAATCACCATCGTATACTAAATATGGGTAGTCACATCTTAGCAAGTGATAGGTATGTTCTAAGTATGGGAAGCCTAGCCATCTGGTGAGATAGTTCTATATAGATACAATAGAATAGAGATATACTATTCTGAGATGAGCATATATGTTATTTTAGGAAGAGGCTAAAGTATCCCTAAATTTGATAAAAGGTAATATTTCAATTTGTGAGCATAAGATTGAAGGATCATTTGATTTTGGTGCTACACATTCATTTGTTTCACATGAATGTGTAGAAAAATTGAGACTTCCTTTACACGATTTGCCATATGTGATTAAAGTGTCTACTCTGTCTAAGTCATCTGATAAGACTAGTAAAGCATTTCTGAATGTAAAAGTGAAATTTAAAAATCATTTAACTACTCTCGATTTGATCAAGATTCTCATGAAGGGTTTGGATGTGATTATTTGCATAGATTGGTTGATAGCAAATAATGCCACCCTGGATTATGAGAGGAAGACAGTTTTATTGCTTGTACATACTACATTAGTTAATATTCCTAGTTAGTCTAAGTTATTATCAATGATGCAAGTAAAGAAATTGACATAACAAGTGTGTCTAACTTATATAGTTTTCTTTTTAGTGTATAGAGTCTATGATGGAGGTATTAACAAGATCAAGGTAGTGATCCTTAAGGTATTTACATATGATATGTTTAGCTTGCCTTTGGAAAAGGAATCAAAATTCACGGTAGACCTAGTGCCAGGAACTAAACCAATCTCAAAGGCTCCATACCGGATGTCACCAATTGAGTTGTTTAAATTAAAGAAACAAAATGAGGAGTTACTCTAAAAGGGGTTTATTAGGCCTAGTATGTCACCTTAGGGATTGTTGGTGCTATTTGTTAAGAAAAAGGATGGCAATTTATGACTTTATATTGATTATAGACAATTAAACAAGGTGACGGTAAATAAAAAATATCATTTACGAAGGATTAATGACTTATTAGATCAATTGGTGGGAGCTTCAGTTTTCTCGAGGATCAACTTAAGGTTAGGATATCATCAATTAAGGGTGCCATTAGAAGATATGCCCAAGACAACTTTCTATACCAGATATAGACATTATGAGTTTTTGATAATGCCATTTGGGTTAACAAATCGACCATAGTTTTCATGGATTACATGAATCACATATCTAGGCCCTACTTGTATCAATTTATTATGGTATTCATTGATGGCATTTTGATATACTTTGAAGATGAGAAGTAGCACGTTAAGTATTTAAGGATTGTGCTATAATTTTTAAAGGACAACAATCTCTATTCCAAGCTTAGTATGAGTTTTGGTTGAGGGAGGTTTGATTTTTAGGGCATGTTATGCGATAGAGGGAATTGAAATGGATCTTGATATAGTAGATGCGGTGTTGAAATAGGAAAGGCCTAGTTTTGTGATCGAAAGTGTAACATCCTAAATTTCAATTCAAGAAACTAGTTCTAATCAAGGGTAAATTAGTAATTATTGGATTGATTATGGTTTGGATGTTGGGTTGATGTTTTATGTTTTTTGGATGTTTTATTAATAGGATTGAGGGGTAGAATGGTAGTCTGAGGCATAACATGCGAGCACAAGTGAGATTAACCTCACCGTGCCATGTGCCACGGTGCATTATGTAGAAATCATTTAAAGCTGATGTGAACAGCTCATGAAATCAAAAGAGGAAGTGGGGGAAAACATGTTTGGAGAGGAGGAGAAGCTTAGCTCTACTAGGGCTTACAATATTTGGAGCTTGAGAGTTTGCTTTAGTTAGTAACTTATTGGGTAAGTATCAGACAATCCTAAGCTTCATTTTACCCCATTTTAATTTCATCAATTGAGAAATCAAATTATGAAGTTTTAAGGTATTGGAATCTAAAAGAAAGGCATAAAATAGGCTATCGAATATGGAACTAAGGTTTTGTAACTAGTATAGAGTTGAATGGTTAAGCTTTAAGGATCTAGGCTCAAAATAGCCTAAAAGTTAGGTTAAATGGTGAAAATTGGTTGAATAAATGAGTTAGGAGGTTTTTATGGTTATTTGAATAGCCTATAGGGCCAATGACTATAGATAATGGATGTATGAATTCAAAAGGTATTGATTGGACTGTTTTATTTGTTAAGGGATTCGGTTTAACCGAATCAATGCCTATGTTAAGTGTTGAGAATTGATAGAGGGGCACTATGTTGTGTGGATTGAGCACCTGTGACATTATTTGTGATAATCTACACACTTGGGAGTCCACGGTGATTAGTAACCCTTAGTAGCAAGGGTTAAAGGTAATTGGAGTAACCTTTTTACTTATTGTTTGTTAAATTATTTACAAGTATTTTTATATAACTATATGCATTGTCTTGCGAACTGATAAAGTAACAGCATTGTGAAAAAACATACATGTGGGTGTGTGAGTATTGATTGAAATGAATTTGAGGTGGCATGTGCATTGAGATGCATCACATAAATGAGTATACCCTGGATTATGGTAGGGGGATGCGACCCTACTATGAGGAAGGTCTAAGAAGTCTTGATGATCCAGAGTGTAGAACTTGACTCTGCCATGAAGAACCTAGGATATAGAATGATCCATGAGGTTACCTTAGACTAGGGTAGGGGGTCGCAGTCTTACTCTATATAAGGCTAGGAAATCTTGATGATCCACAGCATAGAGTTTAACTTCACCATGACGGACCTAGGAGAGCACTCATATATGAAAAGGATTACCTAGTTTGAGCAGTGATATAGTAGGCTCTATTTCATGTGACTAGAAGTCCTCATTCAAGCATAGAGATTACTCTGTTAGGTGGAACCAGGAATGCATTAGCACGAGCATGATAAGATTGATGAGAATGAATTCCTGTATATGCATATGATATTGCTTTTACTAATAAACGTGCTACTTTATCTCTTGCTTATGATTTTGCTTACTAACTAGTAATTGGGGTTATCTTGAGTTATTGGGACGTATGTCTCACTCTGTTACTTTTGAACATAAGTGAAGAGAGCATGAGAAGGCTGGGAAAGGAAGCAAGGATAGAGTGGCCTCATTTGTAGTGGTATGACTACCATATGTATAAATGAATGTATAAAGTTATACATAGAGTTTGAATTGCCAACTAGGATGCATAAGTAATTGTAACATCCTCAATTTTAAATCTAAATTAATTAAGCTTAAATAGATTAGTAAAGTGAATCTTTAAGTTTGTAGGTAGAAAATCTGACGGGCGTGTTTGATCTCAATTTTAGTACCAAATGCAGGTCTGAGGAGAATCGGGTTACTTAGGGATAGAAAAGGAATAATTTCTGAAGGGAGTAGTTTTGTGCCATGCGCCGCGGCGTGGGGTTAGTCCACCGTGGAGCATGCGTGCCAACATGGTTGGGAGAAGCTCTCTTGCCATGTGCCGTAGTGCATAGCCAGAATTTTGCAGTATTAAGTCACAAATCTAAAGTGAAAATAAAGAGAAAACAAAAAGAGAACGAAGGAGTGGCAAAAAAAGCTGAGCTAGGGTTTGAAAAAACTGATTGTTGGGAGTAATTTGGAGCTCATAAACACCAAAGGTAAGCTTCTTAGCTTAAATCTAAGATTCTTCCATTTTCTTGATGGTAGAGGTTAGGGTTTGATTTCTAGTGGTGATTTTCAGCTTATAAAGGTTATAGGTCCGAACCCATTGACTTAAATAGAGTTAATAGGGGTAGATTGAGTTAAGTGAACTTGATATTTATGATTTTATAATGATTGGTGATTGGAGGATATTAAATGTCCAAATTCTCATAAATTTGGTAGTTGGCAATAATGTGGCTTCATTAATGCCTATTTAAGAGCTTGATGTTATAAATGAGAGTTAAAGGAAGCTAAGAAACCTTATAAGTACTTCTACATGAGTTTAGAGTAAAGCTTGAGTATTAAGAAATGATGAAAATGCTAGTGAAAAATAGCTTAAAATAGATATTGATGTTTTGCATGGTAAATGCTTATAGTATAATTACCTTTGGAACCATTCAAGCTTCTTGAAAGTTTTAGAGTGAATAGTTAAGGGGTGATGTAACCTCCTCTCATATACCCACTTTATATAAGAGAAGACTACGGTGTTACCCTTAACTCACATCATTCACAATAATCAAATTCATTTCAAAAGCTCCGGCCGAAGATTTACTTTATAAAATCAATTAAATCACAATTTAATCAGAGAAACCGCAGCAGAAATAAATCACACACTTTCCAAATACATAGTGGACTTAAACCACCAGCATTCCTAACTCAAATGCATGCAATTTAGCACACAAAATAAAACTAAATTTTGGTATGTGCACTACGGTGGATGGTCAATACGCCACAGCATGTGGTACAGAGCCACATGCTCTCTCTGTTTGTGTCGTGCGCCGTGGCATGTGCACTCGTGTGCCATGGCATGCCTGTTCAATTTTTTGCTATCATTTTGATCACAAAATGACAAATTCTAGCTTGCGCCATTTTCGCATACGACACCTGATCAGAGTGATTCAAGCGCCTACATAAAACTTAGCTCGTATACTAACTAATGAGATAGGCTTGGACATAATCTAATGGTCTGATCAAAATTTAGACACCCAGGTGCAAAAAGTCACTTTTTTTGAAAATTTTGCACACCCAAGAGCTAAAATCGATCCCTTCCTCTCATCAGCCATACTAGGCCTTAAACTAAGTATAAAAGGATCTAAAACACTTGATTGACCATAATTAATCACAATCATAATCATATATCAAAATTTGACCCTTCTACGGCCAATTTCCATAATTTACTAATTTCACAAACTGTCATTTCTTGGCATCATTTAGCCCGCTTAGTTATTTCTCAACTCATACATATGCAATTCTATTCATAATACAATCTTAGCCCCCAAATTACTCATTTCATCATAATTTTGGCTTTTGGCTTAAGATTCACCCATCACAATCAAAATACAATCTTAGCCCCTAAATTATTCATTTCATCATAATATTGGCTTTTGGCTTAACATTCACCAACACATAACCATTGCATCCTAAACATTCTCACATCAAAGCCCTTTTTTGTCTCAAACAACATATATACACATAATTTAGGCTTAATTTCACAAAAACTCAATTCAATACATGCATGCAACTTATGGAAACTCATAGACACTTATATATACAATCTTTCGATTCAGTTCATTACCAACCTCAGAGTACATGGCTTCTCAACTCAAGCTGGTCCAGACTCTTTTCCCTTGGCCTGATCACTTTCCAGTCTTGTAAAAATGTAAACATATGGGTGAGATAAAAAATCTCAATAATAGAATAACTCACTCTCCCTATTGACTATCATATGTAACAATATGAAAGTAAACATAGTACACCATTAAAACTTCATAAAGTAATATTTACATCATATCACATTTCATTTTCCTCTTTTTATCAATCTCAAGGATTTCGTGCTATCTCAAGATATTTCATCATATCATAAAATACTAGCATGATCTCTACTAACCAGTCCTTTAAATCACCCCGACATGAAACCATAGGCTAATCTTAAACCAATGTATACTCTCATTAGTCTTGAGCTCACCTGCAGTGGTAGAATTACCTAGCCAAAGATGTTTTAATGCACAATACAGATTATGGTTTTCCCTAATACATGCAATGGGGTGTTGTTGACTCCTACTTATATCATAAAGATACTAAGGAATCTCTCATCTCTAACACATTACCTTATTAGGCACTCAGGAGATCTTCTCTAACATAGTACCTTTCAAGGCACTATGGAGAATTGTTTCCAACACCACACCCTAACAGTGTACTAAGAAAATCTTACCATATGGTCTTTATCATCCCCTATATTCGGGTAAACTCCTACCACTCAGATCACGCTTTCTCGAACCATTTAAGGTTCCCTTTTGCAATTTACTTTTTCTTATACATAACATATATATATATATAACACTTTACATTACCAAAACACAATTTCAATACTCGTTTCAACCAAAAGTCATTTTACACATACAATTACTCAATGCCATAAAACATGCTCAATTCAAAACTAGTTCATGCATTACATAGCATACTAACATATAGTTACAATAAATAGTCAAATAAAGGAAGTTATTTGGTTACCTCAACCCTTCTGTCAGAAGAAAGGTTACCTATGGATTTCAAGTATCACTTAAGCTTTTCTTAAGCTTCCTTTCTCTATTCATGAGTCTAATATGCTAATCTGAACACATTTGGCACATTTTAGTCATTTGGTCCATTTTGATCAAAAACTCATTTTTACTATTTAAGGCTATATTCATTCATAAACTCTTTTCCATTTATCTATTCTAAGTCTATAACTATTTAATTATTACTTTACATCACGTCAACCGGTCTTATTTCACTCAAGACAGATTTTGCCCTAACTTTCTCTCTCTAAAGAGCTAAAATTGAGCCTCTAGGTTCAAAGCTCTACTATTCAACTCTAAACTAGTCACAAAGCTCTAATTTAACTTTCAAGAACCTTTTTATTACTATTGGACAAGAATCAAACCCCTTAAATTCTACCGATTCAATTTTTCTATAACTCATTTTTAAAGAAATTTGTGTAGATTAGAAGGTAAGATTTATACATAGCTTACCTAGCAAGTTATTAATCTAAATCACCTTCCACTACTCCAAAATGACTTGACCTAGCTTCTCAGCCTTTCTCCTCTCTCTGTTTCATGTGTTTCTCAATTTTTCTCTCTTTTGAAATTTTCTAAAATTTATGACTTATGAAGGCAAATTCTAGTACATATGCTGCGGTGCACACAACACAACCTATAGCATATGGCACAGCGAGATTTATTCTCACCACGCGCACTTGATTCAACCTGTAATGATCTCCTATCACCCATATATGTTCATATAACACACCAAAAAGTCAAAATACTAATTAATCATCTAAATCTCTTATCCCACTTTAATTTTCACTTTACCCTTAATTAAGCTCTAAACTTAGGATTAAGAAATTCAGGATGTTATAAATGAAACTCAAAGGTTTGAGGTAACTAAGGGAATTCTATCCTATGTTTGTATGTGTCTATTAGTTTATTGATTTATAAATTATCATTGAAATGTATAAAATAGAAAAGAATGCAAGTGTGGCTTAAATTGTGGAGAAATCTACTAGATCAAACTTGTGAGTTTTATGCTTTATGATGTAAAACTTTTTCTTAAGAACAATAGCGGTGGATTTCTGTATTAATATTTATTGGGAGTGCAATGATTTTTACAAATTAAGAAACAAGGTGAATCCTTGTTTTAGGAGGAGTTCAATGATGTTTGAAAATAGGAAAGTTCAATGACTTTAAAAGTGTGAGGCACAATGATTGTGATTTAGGAGTTCAACAACTTGTTTGGTTTTGAAGTTTCATGAAGTGTGTTTGAAAAGTTCAATGATTGTGTAATGATAAAGTTTAATGATTTTAAAAGTATGAGGTACAATTATTGTGATTTGGGAGTTCAATGACTTGTTGGGTTTTGAAGTTCCATGAAATTTGTTTTAGAAATCCAATGAAAATTGTTAATGTGAAGTTCTATGATTGGTATATGTGTGAATTATGGCATAAATGTGTATTACATGATCTTGAGAGGCGGGAGTTCGCCTAGGAAGCGAAGTAGATGATAAGTCCACATAGTAAGGCCCTATCCGTGTGGTAGATTGCCTAGATTAATTCCATCCATACTGTCCCACTGGTTTAACAAGGGACTCAAGCCTAGCTAGTTATCCACTGATTCAATAAGGAAGCTAGTCTAGGGTGTATGACAGCCTATAGTATGAGAAATGGGGGAAACTGTGATCCATAAGTGAGTTGGGTATGCCTTGGCTGGGTAATCCCCTAACAAGTGTTTAGGCTAGAAAAGTCAAAGAATATAGAATATCTTATTAAGTTATAGCCCACAATTTTATGTCAGAGGAATAAGGAGGTGATAAGGGAGGTGTGATCATAAATATAGTGAGTAAAGGTACTTGTTGTCTATATTGGATCCATAATGATGGCATTTTGAGTTGAGTATTAATTTCTGCTATTATGCTTGTCAATAATTTGCTTGATCAACTCTATCTCTTTGAAAAGTGCTAGAGCAATGTTTTCTAAGTAGTTGCTATTATGTGAGCTAAACTATGAATATTAAGTTTTCAAATGTTTCACATGGGTTTGAGTATTAATATTACTTGTCACTTGCATTTAAACCAGATGTCATCCATTAGTATGGGCTAGTTGGACTTTGGTTACTGAGTAGTTGTACTTACCCTGTTATGTTTAATATTTTAGGGAATAGCCTAAGAAGTGTGGACAGAGGAAAATAACCTGAGGCTTAGGATCATGATCCATTTGTAATAGGCCTCTTTATTGTGGGTAATTTATGTGTATGATAATTTTGATTGCCAACTAGGATTTTCTTTTTGTTACTTACCTTAATTTTGGGATAGGACACTTGAAAATTATGAAAGTTAAGGTAAAGGAGTGAGTTTTGAAAAGGGTGTCCAATTCTTGTTTTAAAAATAATTTGAGCCTGAGACTAATGCCATTAGTTAGAGCCTGGAAAGAGCTTTCTATAGACTCCTAGTTCACATCATTTAGACGTTGGACAGAGATTTAGGGTGATTCAGAAATTGGCCCTAAAGTTGTCAAATTAACAGTAGAATTCACTGTCAAAATTCATATATTTGTGCCACGGTACATGGTGTTGTGAGCTACAGTGTGTGTCACAGAGGCAAACATGCCGTGGTGCATGTCTGATGAGCCATGGCGCACGCCTCTTAATTTTTCAAAATTTTTCTTGTTCCAGATTTTTACACCTATGTAACCACTTATGTGATAATCCCTTGCCTCTGTGTATTTGTTAACTTTTTTTTGCCTCTTTGCAAGACTTGATTTGACTTTAAATTTATAATTTTGGGGTCCCCATTTTGTTAACGAATGAGAATTATGTATTTAATAATTACTATCATCTTGTTTTCCTAATTACTTGAGATTTAGGTTTAATTGTGGGATAAAAGGAGTAGGATATTACAGTGAATGTGTATATGAATTGTGTTGTGAAAACTTGCTTATATATATATATATATGATGTTGCATCTCGTCGAAGGCATCCTAGTAGTAGGTATGTGGGTAGGCCCAGATGCTAATCAAGCAAGTATATGATATTGTGTAACTTGTTCTACTTATGTATATGTGTTGAATGTGAAATTGATTATGATTTGTGTATATATGTGAGAAATTGACACAAATGGTAAGGTGGAGCACCATTTAGAAGAGTTGAGTATATTGTGATTCATGACCATATGGTGAGGTAGAGCCCCATATGTAAGAGTCGAAGGGTTGAAAGTGGAACAAGTTTATTTATATATATGTGTTATATGTTTTGTGCCTCATATAAGTCCACAAGAATATAATGTGGCATTGAGAGGTCAAATTGAGTATATGATGTGTTATATGTGGTATGAAGTGTCAATTAGTTGTATGTGATTCTTTTAGACTTGGTTCAAGCCTCGAAGTGGTTTAATAGGACAAGAAATGAGAATTGAGCACTTAGGGTGCAAGTTTGTGAAAGAAAAGTAATTTTTTGCACTTGGGTGTTCAATTTTAAATCATATTATTAGATCAAGTCCAAACTTGTTCCATTAGCTAGTATATGTAGTAAGCTTCATGAGGGCACTTGAATCACTTCAATCGAACATCGGATGTGAAAATGGCACGCGGTGGAAGTTCATCTTCTAAGCTATCATATGACAGTAAATTACTGTCATATGCATCGTGGTGCACGGTGTGCCATGCCACGGTGCATGGTATAGATAGAAATAGAGCAGTTGCTCTATACCACATGCTGTGGCACATAGACTTTTTTCAAGGTAGAGATGTTATGTTTTGTCGAGTTATATAAATATGTTTATGCTTCTGCTAGCCCTTTTATTTGAATATATGTTTTAAGAAGTCAGGATCCCATGATTTGAAAACAAATAAATGGCTATTACTCTAATATTAATTTGTAATTGTATTATTGATTGTGTAATTGGGAATGATAAAGTTCGGATTGATTAGGGACTTATAGAAATAATGAGTTTCTTAGGGTTAGCTTGGTATTATCGTAGATTTATCTAGGGTTTCTCTCAAATAGCTTCATCATTGACTAGGTTGAACTAAAAATCAACCATTCATTTGTGACGACAAGTATGAGATTACCTTTCAAAAGTTAAAAGAGAAATTAATTACGACATCGATGTTGATTATTGCTAATCCACGATTGTCATATGGAGATGCATCTCTAAAGGGTTTGAGATGTGTGGTAATGTAAGATGAGTAGGTAGTGGCTTATGTAACATCATGGATTTAAACTATAGGAATTTGTAATGTTTATAAGGGTATTTTAGTCAAATTAAGTGAGTTTTTGATAAGTGATGTTTTGGAAGACTAATGTAGCTAATGGATCCTTGAACAGTCTTAGAAGAGAGCTAGATTGGAGTATGAGTGGGCCATGGCACGAAGAGAGATTCAAAATGTGTGTGGAGTTCTTTGTTCTATGGTCTATGGTGAATATACATAGATTTGCATATATCAAATACGTGATTAGATAGAAAACTAGAGAAAGATATTGAGAGAGCATTAGAGGAGACTCTTAAGGCTGCTTGACTTTGGGCCACATTAGAAGCATTTGGAGAAAGATTTAGCTTTGGGTAAGCTTCCTCCACTTCTCCTTCTCCCTATATTTAAACTTTCTAATGATTTGGGCATTGTGGGGCTTTGATTTCATGTTTTCTTGAGTAATGGCTGAACCTATTGCCTTAGTTAAGGCCTTGGGGAGTTAAATTAAACCTTTAAACCTATATCTATAGATTTCATAAAGATTTGGAGTTGTTGGTTAGGGTTTGGATGAACCCTAAGTAGAAATTGATTGATTAAGAGCAATGTGGATAATGTAATGATGTTATTTATGTTTTGAGGTGTTAAATAGGGTTAATGTAGTATGTTGGAAAGATTTTTTAGGGCTAAAGCAAGGTTTTGAGCATAATGGGTACCCCTAGTTGTATTATAAAATGGGGTGATTAGTATAGGGATTTGACAATTAAAAGTTTAATTGTGTAGATTAACCTTTGATTGAGCATTATGGTGCTAGTGGACATGTGTGAAGCCATTGGTTGACCACGGTAACCCTTTTAATGACAAAAGGGTTGAGGTAACTGGATTGTCTAATCTCCCTTTTTGTTTGTTTGGATAGTAGTATGTAAATTTTAAAGTTAATGTTTTGGTTTGATATTAACATAATAATAATCTAAAGTTATGATTGTGAAGTTATGCGAAGTGGAATGAAAACTTATTTTAATGCTTTTGTATTTGGAAAGCCAAATGCTATTTTTTATGCATAACTACTTGTGAAATTCTATGATTTATATGAAAAATGAGAAATTGTAATAATTTATATGTCATGACTGTGTGTTGGATGTATTATGCATATTTGGCATGATCATTGTGAGAGGGTAGGAGTTTATCCTAATGTGTTATCGGGATATTGTTTGGAAATTTATATGGTACACTAGCACTGTGGAGGCTCTAATGCTTAATACTATATTATTTGAAAGTTCCAGTACTATAAGTAGTAGATTAGGAATCGACACTCCTAGTATTTGTGGATAGGGAGAATCTGTGATCCATATTGGGTGAAGGCACTTTTGGCTAGGGTTGCCTCCTAGAATGGTGAGTTTGGGCTAGTTTAGTCATATGGATTTGGTCATATCAAATTGTCAGCCCACAGATTCAGTCAGAAGACATAAAGAGGGTATAAGGTGGTGTATTAATCATGTATATCATACTATGACCATATGTGTGGATTTATGAGACATGTTATATGATTTACTATGCTACTTTACATATACATAAACTATTCTCGTACACAAGTTAGACTATTTGGTTACTGAGTCCTTGACTCATCTTGTGGTTACATTTTAGAAGTGAAGGCTTCGATAGAAGCAAGGGAAAGGGAAGTACAACCGAGCATTGAGGGGACTAGCTTGCAGTTGTATAGTCCTTTTATTTATTTTGGGTTTATAATGAATATTATATGCATATGCCAACTTAGGACATATATAGCTTTATGATACACTTGCATGAACTTTGTTGTGAACTATGAGAATCTCAGCCTGGGTTTATTGTATTTGTGTTGTAATGGCTGTGAGAGGTCGAGATACTAGTACAAGTATTAGTTTTGTATTGATTTATGTGATAGTTTGGCCATTAGATTGTTTATGAGAAATTGTTATCCTTAGTAAAATTTATGTTGAAATTGGGGTTTTGATGGCCAAATCTTGTTTGGACTATTGTGGTTGTGATTTTAATGTTTGGACAGGTTATTTCTGGTTTATTTAAGTTAGGTCAAGTGATTCCATAGTTATTGGCACTTGGCTTCGGGGTTTGGGCACCTTGTTTGTGATTTTTGAAAGAAAATGAGCCATTTTGGGTTCAAGTGTCCAAATCTCATTTGACTTAGTGTTTGGATGTGGGACCAGTGCTAATAGCTAGGTGGCTCTAAGAGCTACATGTGGATGATTGAATTGCTTGAATCAGATGTTGGACAGCAAAATGGCACGCTTTGAAAGTTGGCTCAGAGAGCTATCATGCCAGGGCACGCGCATCGCGACGCATTGTCCATTGTGCTACTGCGCGAGGCCAAAAAGGGGTGTTTCGCTCTATGTAGGCTAAAAGAGGGCTAAAAATATTTTGTTGCTTATTATTTTTGTAGCATGATAAATTTCTTATGCTTCCGTTATCTTATTTAAATGGTTTTAAACTATGATCTGAGCTCAAATGATCTTTTAAAAAAGGTTTTCTTGGGATCCCGTTTTGCTTAAATGTTTTTAACCCTTAGGTTATGATAACTAATTATAGAATTAATGTAATCTTGGTTATCATAACGTTGTTCCATGTTTGGTATTTGGTAATGTCGGAGATGACGTTATAGCTTATGCTTCTAGATAATTGAGGCCACATGAAGAGAATTACCTAACCCATGATGATAGGAAATTAGTCGCTTATCCTCAAAATTACACTAAAGCTAACCCTAATGCAATATAGGGCCAACCCTAGGTCATCTCCCAAGGAATGGTTTTAAGTCTAATTGAAAGTTATCTAGTGAAATAAATCAACCAAAATTTGTAGGAATTTAGTTACCTAGCTAATTACCTAATATGCAAGTAATTAAAATGCTAGTGAAAGTAAGTGAAATGAACTTCCCTTTTCACAATAATGGAACCCTAGAGATTAGTTGATTTTGGACTTATTATCTTCTCATGATTAGGCTAAGTTTAGCTTCCCTTTCCTCTTGACTAAAGCTGTCATGACTTAAGAAAATTATCCTAAGCCAATTAACCTAATTAGCTAACCTCCCTAGGTCTTAGATTAAAGTCCTTAGTTCAATTAACCAATTAGTGAAGACATTAGCCAAGTGATTCACTCAAAATCCTCTCTCAACAGCCATGGTCAAACACATAAATTGAGCAACCACAAGATTATGTCAAGCTACTCAACAACACAAGCATTAACACCACAAGATTATGCAATATTAACACAAGAAATTCACTAATTGAAAAACACAAGATTATGTGCCAAACAAAGAGTGGCAAAATTCAGTCATGGCTGTCCAAGGGAGAAATAAAATGAAACAATCCTCTCTCTTTACATCAACATCAAATTCAAATTAGAATTTATAAGCTAAGATGATTAAACCCTATATTAAGAAATCTAACCATCTAGTAAAAAGAGAAGAGGATAGGAAACAAAAGAACTTAGCCAATTTGAAGCTCAAGACTCATCCTCCATCTTCATCTCTCTAGGATTCCACAAAGAAACTTAGCCAATCTTCATCTTCAAGAACCCTAGTGATTGCTTGTGAAGGCCAAACTCCATAGCTCTTGAATGATGGAAATGAGCTTCAATCCTTGTGAAAATGGAAGGGATGGAACGAAAATGAAGAGAGGAGAAGAATGGTATGAGTTTTGTGGAGGTTTGGTGGCTGAAAATGGAGGTTAGGGTGCTGGAAAATGAAGAACAAAAGAGAGAAAATGAAGAACACTATGAACAAGAGAGAGAGAATGTGGAAGATGAATGAGATATGTGTTGGATCCCATTTGGGGCTTAAAATGGCGTGCTCCTTGGTGTCTCCCATTAGCTGAAGCTTAATTAAAATAAGGAAAAAGAAATTAAAATGTAAATGGGAGCCTTGTCACACTTGCAAGGTGGCAACTTCCTATTGGTTTGTAGATGATTCCAATGTGTGCCTAATTTTTCATGTGTCATCCACATCATTTTAGCTGATTTAATCCCTCAAAATAATCATAATTCACGTGCAAACCATCAGCCATTTACCTCAAGGAGTGTTGACCTCAATTGCCCAATTGATGCACAAGTCACATGCCACCTATGTCACATAAATTATATAATTCAATTAAATAGCATATGATATAATAAAATCTAATTCATGTCTAGAATTAAATTCATATTTAGAAGGGAGAATTTATTAAATTAACCAAGTTTCAGGCTGCACAAAATTATATAAAAATTTTCACACAAAGGCAAACCAAAAACTAGGACAAACTAAGACACTTAAGAAAGTGTTGACTTTTTTATTTAATTACTCCCAAACTAAAATGAATTTTAAAAATATAATTTCACCATTCATCAACTGGACATAAAATGCACTTTGTCAATTTTTCTTGTACATTTTCTCAAAAGTTCATTTTTTAGACCAAAATGCCCCTAGTGCACTGATCTTAGAAACTTAGGCAAAGTTCTAAATCTAATGCAATGTGTGCACTTGAAGGTGATAAATCATTAATAAAATGGTCCTAATTGATAAATAAAAGTGGGTAACAAATGTGTTCTATCACATGACTTAGAGCTTGCAGCAAACGTATTTGCACTAAAGAGTTAGTGACACTATTTGTATAGAGCAGTCTTTAGTATTTTCAGGGATCATAAGAGCTTGAAGTATTTGATGGATCAGAAGGAACATAATGTGAGGCAGAGAAGGTGGATGGATTTTTTGAAGACTATAGCTTTGAATTTAAATACCACCCAGGGAAAGTAGAGATAGTGGAGAAAGTCTATATGGCATTATTGGCACGTTGTGACATGAGGTTTAGTTTATATTTCTTTTCAGTGCCCGAAACGGTTTGGTGTTAGAAAATTACTCTATAGTACCTAGAAGGGCATAGAGTTAGAGACTATGCTCCTTAGCATCCACAGGATGTGGTGTTAGAGTAATGACACCACAATTATGTATAATAGGGAGAACTTGTAATCTAAAAGTAGTTTAGGATGCCTCAGCCTGGTAGTCCTGCCATAAATAATGAGCTTGGGGATTAGACATGTGCTTTTGGTTCTACAAAATAGCCTACCAGTTTGATCAGATCAGGTGAATAGCGATCATGTATTGTATCGTGATGGTAGTATTTGTATATATGTGCGTGCTTACTAAGCCTATTTTAAAGATTTTTTATAACTTGGCATATTAATCGATATTGTAGATTATCTTGATTATTCAGATTTTTATCTCACCCTGTGGTTATTATTTTACATGTTCTACCACTTATTTTGAGCAAGGGAAGGAATCAGTCAAGAACTAGCATATTTGCTATGATATAATTGTAATGCCTGATTTTGCTTTTAGTTGTGTACATAAACTTAAATATACAATAATATAAGTTGCCAACTAGGAATGGATAACATTGGTTGTTTGCACTTGTATTATGTCATGTTTTGTTGTATTTAAGCCTAATATTGTTTATGTTGTGAATATATGATGATTTTTTTGGTGAAAGGCTAAAATACTATTATAAGTACAAAGAATGTTGTATGTATGTGGTGATAGTGTAAATTTAATTTATTTTGTGGTAATGATAAAGCGAAGTAGTGTTTGTTTATAATTTTGTGATATTGGCTATGTTAGGTGAAACTGGGCATTAACTGGCCAAATTGTGTGTTTGATGTACACTATTGTATAAATTCTTAACTAAACTAGTTAAATTAGTTATTTAAATCAATTTTACAGCCGGTTTAGATAAGACTCATTTAGATATGTGATGGATATCTAAATCAGTTTTATAACCAGTTTAGAAAAGAAAATTCTAAACAGGTTATAAAACCGTTTTAGATAAAAGGTTAATAAAAAGATTTTATTTTTTTCAAATTTTAAAAATACACTTCTAAACCGGTTGTGACATCATATCAATATCTAAACCGGTTATGACCACAACTGGTTTAGATGTTATTCATATCATAACTAGTTTAGAAAAATTATTTTATTAAAAAAAACCATTCATTTTTTTCATTGAACCTACCCATGATAGGATGCAAACCTGAAAATTACAAGCAATATATACATCCAGCTAGCCAAAATACAATGTAATTCAATCAAATTAATTTAAAAATATTTATAATTTCATTTAATATTCAATATCCAAATAAATTCAATAATTTTTCCTAATTCAACTACACCTATCCTAAACTCAATCATTAAGTGGATTATTGTTGTAGCTCTAACATAAATAGTCCCCAATGTCTTTTAATTTCTTAAATCTTTGATTGTGGAAATGGAGACGAATCATTAAACATCTGAAAAGTCAAGGAGAAGGAATTTAAGTTAGCAATTCCAGGTAAATAAAAGATATTAGACCTTTAAAATTATATTTACCTCTTTAGTAAACTCTGTCAAGCTAGCCATAATGATGTTGTACACGTGTCTCAACACATAAAAGCCACACAAGTTAGTACGGGGTTGACGGTGGCTCTGTAGAATAACATCACATTGTCAAAATTAAATTCAAAGGAAGCTCTACAAAAAAAATTACGATGACAAATATTAATTACCTTTGGTGTTATCCATATAGGATCCTTGACATCACGTGGGGCCTTGCCCAACTGGACTTGCTGGCTAATCCTTATAGCCCTATCATCAATATCACATAGTAACTTAATCACATAGAATAATGTATTATGGAAACACACTTATTATTCACAAGACTTCTTCATTCCTGGATTGAGTTTATGATGTAGAGAACATAAAAAGAGGATAGAATTATTCTTCATCGAAAACACTATCAATTGCCAATGTGTACTGTAAAAAAAAGTGATTTAAGAAAATATTCAATACTATTACAAACAAATTCAAACATGTTTACTTATAGATAGAGAAATAAGGAAAAGTAACACTCTTTGTTGCCTTCCCTGAGTCTGTGATTCATGTATTCCTCCTTTGTCTCTTTAGTGGTCTCCTTATCATTAGTGCAACGTGGGCAAAGAAATTCATATTATTTTTCTTTGCTCGAGGAAACCAACATTTGATGCAAAAACATACAATAATGCAAACAAGTTAGTTTCAAGAGCTCAATTGTTTAATTTTATTTAAATTTACACTTAGAATGATATACTTACATCATTCCAATTTGAATGTTTGTCATAGTTTGGTCACCATCAATGAGAATCCAGCCTAGATCCTCATTCTCAATAAAAACTTGATAGTTGTTAATGCCAACAAGATTAGGAACCACTTTAAAAACTCTGGGAGGAAATGATCCACCATATGCCAATAGGACAAATTGGTCCCACGAACTCAACTCATGCAACTGTGTCTTTCAACCTACTTTATCAAATGATAGGGTCTCTTGTTAAATTAAAAAGTTAGCAAAACATGCTTAAATTTAAGGAATGCATGACAATTAATTAATTGTATTACTGGATCTTAAGGCATCCTAACAAGTCTCTTTGGCCATAAGGTAAAAGTGCCCTTAGCATCTTTGACTGTCTTGATCTCATCAGTGGGGAATGGGATATAAGCATCATCAATTTGGACCTTTTCAATGGTAACCTTGATAACATATTCTTCAACTTTCTAGAAGTGGCATTTCAACCCTTCATGGATGCGACCGTGTGCTACTAAGTGTTTCTTTAGATCCTCTACATATAAGAAGCACAACTTAAGGTTAAGAGTTGGGTCATCCTTTGAAGGAAGTGGAATGATATTATTTCCTTTAGCGCTCAGATGACAAGTAGAAGAGTGGGTATGTAGGGCACTGACTCTTTTTGTGAACTCATCATCATTAACATTTCCTCCTTCATCTTTTACAATTAAATTTCAAGGGTAATCTTAGCCTCTACCCTTGCCTTTGCCCTTGCTTGAGCTAATATCACAATCATCTCCTCCCTCATCACAAGTCTTGAAGAATGGTGTTGATGAGGTGGTCCAAATACATCTCTTATGCTCACCCCTAATCTGACTCCCCTAACACGTCTAGGATGCTTTGGTTTCCCTATAGCTACAGTCAAGATGTCATTCCTTCCCTCTGGAGTGAATGATCCATTAGATTGTTTTTGTTTAAGCTCATTAGATGACATAAATAACAAAAACAAGCAATTAGTAATTTCTATGTTTAAAAAAAAACACAGAAGGCAATTGCTATGCTTACAATTTTGGTAACAACATCATGAGCATACTCGCTTGAAAAGGACCCATCTTTCTTTTGGTGAGCATGGATCCATCTATCATCATAATGTACTGGAGATGGTGGAGATAGTAGAACAGAAGGATTAGATCGAGCTTCTTCTTCTCTCTTCATCCTTTTAGCCTTCATTTAGACTTTATCAGCCAAAGCATAACCTCCACGAGACATTGTTTGGGGACAATTATTCATCCTCCCTATCTCTTGTGCCCTTTTCCTTCTTTCTTGTGAATTAAAATTAGCAAAACACATGTGAATTAAATGAACTAATGGAAATAAATTAAAATAAACCTACTTACGAAAGCCTCTGGCATAGTTCAAAGCCTAAAGAATTCTTCAAAAGTAGTTGCATCTAAAAATGTATATTAGATGCAATGATCAGGCTAAGGCTATCCTTATGGCACCTCAACATGTACATATCTGTGAGCTAGTGATGTCTTGAAACTCCTCCAACATTCAGAAGCCCAGATCATCAACCTATGTTTAAAGTCTACACTGGTAGGGACTTTGTAAGTGACCTATAATACATGCCTTGCTAATTGTTAGTGACAGTAATAATAATTAGTAATTAAGAAGAGACTAAAATTCGCTCTTTATATATTGATGGCTTCCCAAATCTATTCTTTCACACATTCTAGGACATCGTCCCATATAGGCGTTAATATACTCAGCTTGCTACAGACTTAGAGGGCTGCAAAATTCATATACTTGGTCACATTAGGCTCGATTGGCTTCTAGTTGTTATCAAACTAAACTGGAATCTTTTCACCTTTACTTTAACTCAAAGCCACCTCTCTTAATCGTGTGCCACTTCTAGGTCTCTCATTCATGCAGATTGGTTGCTAGGCATGCTCTAGTCTCCCAATACAGGGATGCTCTAGTCACTAGTAGCAGACATAATTGGAGTAGAAGGGTCGAGCTGGCCCTGATTAATACTTTGATCTTGCATGATCTTGTTTAGACAATAAATAAAATTCATGGGTCATATTGCTACTAAAAACATGTTCTAATATGAATCAGACATGAGAAATAACTACTTTAATAAATCATACATGTTCTAAAATAAATAATACAAGAAATAAATAATTTAATAAATCAAACACAATGATAAATAAATAACTAACATTTAAGATAGTTTTAAATAGTAATATTCTCCTATATCCCTTCACGGTGATCATCTCTTGTTCCATGTTCATCATCCACTTCATCTTCTACATTCATTATGGGTAGGCCTCTTAAGAAAGAAGGAGTCTCGAAAATATTGACATTTAGACAATCCTTCCCATCAATATTAGCCTCTCTTTTTCCTTCGAGAGCCACTGACCATCTTTTATTTCTCGAATCTGTGACATAAAACAATTGTTTTGCTTGGTCTACCATAATAAAAGGTTTATTGCCAAAACTTAAATTATTTACATTGACCAATGTAAATCCCAACCTATCTTGTTGAATACCATTGTTAACATCAACCCACTTGCATTTGAAAATGAGGATTCTAAATTTAATATAGTCAACCTCCCAGATCTCTTCAATAACCCCATAATAAGGCATGGATGTAAATAAAGGATTTTTATCTTTTGAACTAGAGAAGTGCATGCCTAAGGCCACAAGCATAACACCACTGTTCTACACATTACTTTTGTTATCTAAAGACTTTATGTAGAATAAATACCCATTAATTTCAAATGTAGTCTAGCATATAACATCACATTCAAGACTTTATGCTAGGCCTTTAACAATATCAAAAACACAATCTTCCTTCTCAATCATAAGTTTGAACCACTTTGCAAAAGTATTGTTATGTTCCCTAATCAGTCTTTATTCATTCATCCTAGATTGACAATTTTGCTTCCTCACAAGTTCTTTATACTCATTTTATGTAGTCTTGAACCTAAGCAACATTATTCAATATGTGTAAATGAGCTTGTTGCAATTCATGAAGATCCACGCTCTTCACAGAAATGCCATGTCTACGATCTTTGACATCACGTTGTCTCAATCCAAGAGGTCGTACATTATTCAAGTAATCTTGGCAAAATTTTGCTGCTTCTTCAAAGACATATTTTTGAACAATGGATGCTTTAGGATGCGTGGACTCTTCACATACCCTTTTATGACTTTAATTATTCTTTCAATCGGGTACATCCATTGTAAATGAAGAAGGCCATACAACTTTATCTCCCTCACTAGATGAACAATTAGATGTATCATGATGTCAAAAAATGATAGAAGAAAGAGCTTTTCAAGTTGGCATAAGATAAGATATGCTTCCTTCTCTAGTTCATCCAATTCTTCAACCTTATGGACTTTACGGCATATAAAATTGAACAATATCCAATTCTTCTCTAGTTATGACATCTCTTAGTTCATCTTTCCAAAATCCTTAAATAGCCACAGGGAGTAGTTGTTGCATTAAGACATGGCAATCATGAGACTTAAGGCCTACTAATTTCAAATCCTTCATCGACACAAGCTTCTTAAAATTTAAAGAATATCCTCAGGGAACTTTCATGTTGTGCAAGCAATCACAAAAGTTTCTTTTCTCATCCTTGCATAATGTATATTCAGCCAGGGGACAATAAGTCTACTTACTATCTGGCCTTAGATTTAAGTCTTCTTTAATTTTTATATCTACTAAATCCAATCTTGCTTTTACACCGTTCTTAGATTTGCTCGGTATGTTGAGAAGTATTCCAATAATACTATCATACATATTCTTCTCTACATGCATGACATTAATACAATGCCTCACATCAAGATGGCACCAATATGGAAGGTCAAAGAAGATAGACCTCTTTTTCATATACTTTTGTTACTACTCTTTATAGCTTTACCGAAGGTAACATTGATGTCTTCTACCAATTCATAAACCTACTCTCCTATCAATGGCTTTGGGGCAATTTCATGCTGTTGGCTACCTTAGAAAGCTTTCTTTATTTTATGATAACGGTGACCCTCTTCAAGAAATATCCTATGGCCAATGTAAACTGTCTTCTTTTCATGATGAAGTTGATAGTAATATGTGCCTTCTTCACAAATCGGACATGCTCTATGCCCCTTAATACTATAATCTGATAAGTTTTCATATGTAAGGAAGTCATTTATGGTGCAAAAGATCATCGCATGTAGCTTAAATGCCTCCTTTTGCTTTATATCAAACGCATCCACACCTACCTCCTACAGCTTTTTCAAGTCTTCAATCAAGGATTTTAGGTACACATCAATGTCATTTCCTGGTTGTTTCAGTCTCAAAATGAACATAGACAACATGATATACTTATGTTGCATGCACAACATGGGAGATAAGTTGTAAATCACTAATAGAACAAGCCATGAATTATGTATGCTGCTAAGGCTGCTATAAGGATTCATACCATCTGTACTAAGTCCAAGCTTAAGGTTCCTTGGATCATTGCTAAACTTGGGAAATAATGTATAAATTTTCTTCTATTGTTTCGAATCAGCTGGATGTTGAAGCTTTCCATCAGAAATCCTCTCATTTACATGCCATCTCAGATTCTTTGCATCCTTTTCATTAACAAACAATCGTTGGAACCTCGGTATAATTGGAAGATGTCATAGTACCTTTGTAAGAGCTTTGTTCTCTTTATACCTTGGTATCTCACATACCGGACACTTCTGTTCCTATTTATGCTCTTTCCTGTACAATATGCAGTCATTAAGGCATGCATGTATTTTCTTAAACTTCATGCCTAGTGGACATAAAATTTTCTTTGCCTCATAGTAATGAATTGATAAAACATTCTCTTTTGAAAGCATTAATTTCAATAACTCAAGCATTTCTATGAAACTCTTGTTGCTCCACTCGAATCTAGCTTTCAAGTTTACCAATTGCAATACTGCTTTCAACAGACTATATTCCTTGCAACCTGAGTACAAAGGTGTCTTTGCATCACCGCACATATTATTATACACCCGAGATTGCTCAAAGGCCTCTTTACCTACATCACGAATCATGTCCTCCAACTGATCAGTCATATGATCATTATCACAGTCATCATCAACATCCCAAGATTGAGATGTACTTGGCATCGGCATGTTTAATCTTTCACCATGCCATATCCATACTCTATAACCTTTGAGAAACCCTTCACAAATTAAGTGTTCATATATATCATTTACACTTAGCTACCTCTCATTCAAACAGTCTTTATAAGGACAAGAAAACCTCACATTATCGTCTTTATATATATTATTTGGCTCTTTTCATATAAAGGAAGGGGCAAATAATAAGTTTTAAATTTTTTTTGGCAAAGTCTCCCCTAGATACTGGACTTTCCAGTAATTTTACAATAGAAAATACAATAACACAATTTAACTAATCATATTTCAACTAACAAAAATACCTAAACTAAGCTAACAATCTAAATACAAATTTTAGGGCCAAATAATAAATTTAAAATTTTTTTGGAAAAATCTCCCCTGAAAAACTGGACTACCCAATAATTTTACAATAGAAAATATAATAGCACAATTTAAAAAATCACATTCCAATAAACAACAATACCTAAGCTAAGCTAACAATCTAAATAATAATTTTACAATAGAAAATACTGGATGCATTAGGTGTGTTTGGATTTGAAAGTTTAGGAAAGTTATTGCCTATAGATGTAAAGTTAATTCATATTAACTTTACATGTATATCCAAGCTACTCCCCATAGGCATCATTTATTAGAACTTTGAAGGATGATGACTAAGAAAAGGAGTACACAGTTTAGAGTGGGGATTGAATTCATTGAATGATGATTGATTTCAGACAAGATCAACCACTCATAAATAAGGAGACCTTTTGTTAAAGTTGAAAGTTGAAACTATTCCCTCATAGGAATCTGTTCTCTCTTTCAAATAAAAGTTCCAATTATATGTGACACACCCAAACCTTGCTCGCCTTCCGTCATAACCATGTTTCTCTCCACAATCCATCCATCCATCTTTCCTCTTATTACTTATTCACCCCTTGTTTTTGCCCCCACTCATATTTCCAATCTAATCAGATAAATTCTTGATCTATGGGAACTTGAAAATTTAAATTCTTAAGTAGGAGGAATAGATATTCAAACTCTTCTGATATTATTAAAAATAAAAAAAAATGTAATTACCAAACATTACATCTACAAGCTGGCTATTGATTTTCATTATTTGAGCCATGATATCTATAATTTAACTTAATATATTTAAAAAGCTAAAGACAAATATAGAACAAATCAAAATCAAGAGATTGTATTAAAATAAAAATAAAATTGCAAGTAAAAATGCAAAATTAATGGTATTATTATTAACTGATTCTCCATCCATAATTTTAATATCCATTTAACACTCAACACCCAAAACATGTGTCTGTAACTTGACTATAGCAGACAGATGCCTAAACCGTAACAACATCTCAAGTGAAATTCTAACATGTCATGGTTAACTTCCTATTTGACAAAAGCTTCTTAAACTATGATATTTAAAATTGAAACATGGATAATTATGAAACTATACAAAGATGAAATGAAAAAAATGCATGAACTAATTTTACAAGCTACTGAATTCAAATGGTGACTATTCTACTTATATGAAAATCTTGAGCTAGAAAGAAGGAAAGCACAAAATTCTACAAAAATATTATATATGAGCAAATAAATAAAGTACATGCATGTCTCTATTATTTATGTGATATTCCCTTCTTACATGATCTTTTTATATCTGGTCAACTTCTGTTGCAATCAACTTCTATCACCTTGTATGCATCTGTACCTAATTAGTCCTCATAAACCATGATTTGTATGCAAAAAAAAAAAGTAAAATATCTCTCTTCATGCATAAAGCATTTTCTGAACGTTGCTAAAGGAGTTATCAGATATATTAGGGAAAAAATATAGGTAGTGCATAAATAATTAGCAAAGAGATATGATGGTCTGTGGATTCTCTAAATGCATATAAAATAAAGTCTGTGAGATGATCGGTAGAGGGGCCCAGGGGAGTTTTGTGCAATGAATTGTTTTTAGATTTCTAAAGGTTTGAAATGACAATTTTGTAAGTCAAAATGGCACAAATAACAAGTGAATTGAAACAAAGCACTAGACATTAATATGCGACAAGCATTAGTAAGGTTTGAAGAGCATTATACTATGTAGCAAGGAAAAAAAATACACCAATCCATCATCAAACAATGAAATTAAGCAATTTGAAAGCAGAAAATTGAAATATCCTAAGCTAGGAAGATAAAGCAATGTAGCAAGTAGAAAATAAACTAATCCATCACAATCACAAGGGAGTTCTTGTCGAGAAAGATTTCGACCAAAGATATAAAGATCAAATAATGAAAGCATCAGGTCTTTGATATTGCTAGCTACAGTTACCATTCACCCCTCACTCGACTCTCTAAAATACATATTCAATTTATCACAGTAATTAGAGAACAAAGAATAGAGAGAAGACGGAGAGTTGAGCAAATCCATACCGAAAAGGAAAAATAGAGGAGAAGAAGAGCAGTAGTGGAAAATGAAGACCCATATCAGCGACGTTAAGGATGAAGGATGAAGGTAGAGAGTAGTAGCTGTAGATAAGGGTTTGAAGTTTTTGGGCTCTCTTCCTCTTGTAAGACCAAATGTGAACTTTAGAAATGAGAGTGAGAGGCAAGAAAAATCTGATAGTTTAAATGAAGGGTAATATGGGTTTTTTAAAGCAAAAGAGATCAATGAGTGAGCAATTTTAATGACTTCAACAGTCCAAAAGAACTAATATAGCAAAAATTTGAAAAAAAATCATATCTAAATCAGTTATTTAAAAATCATATCTAAAATAACCGATTTAGATATATTAAAAATTAATTTTTTAAAAAAATTTAAACATATTTAAATTAGTTACAAATAATAATTAGATATGATATATTAATTATTTTTAAAATTATAAATTATTATCTCAACTAGTTAATCCTCGTACCCGGTTTAGATATATGAAGGAAATAAAAAATATTAAATTATAAATATAAATCTAAACCAGTTATTATTTATAACTAGTTTAGATATTGAATTTTAAACTAGTTCCTTTTGTAACCAGTTTAGAAATCATCGTATCTTCAGTCTTATTTATAGGAATGCCACAGCCCTCAATTCCTAAACCATTAGTGCATTAACCGGTTTAGATATATGGGTTTAAAAACTATATTTTGTTATAGTGTATTATCATATATTTAAATGTTCAATTGGGTATATATTGGTTCGTTGGTCTTAGTTCAAGCCCTAAATTGAGTTAATGGTATAAGTTTTGAGATTTGAGCACTTAGATGCCTTATATTGGTTATCAATCAAACTTTTTGCATCTGAGTGTTCAAATTTCACATATAATGTCAGATTGGAATGAAACTTGTACCATTGGTTAGATTATCAAATAAGCTTTGTGTAAGTGCTTGAATTACTCCAATCGGACGTGAAAATGGCACACATCTAAAGTTTACCCTGAAAAGCTATTATGATAGCATTTTGTTGTCATGATGGTGTCACGTGCATTGTGGCTTATGCATGGCATAAAGGCCAAATTGCTCTCTCTGTGCCATATGATACAACATATATGCCAGAATGTGCTAAGATGACATTTTTGGCCTTATTTTTAGGTGTTTTGCCTCCCAAACTTTTCCATGCTCCATATTTTTAAAAATCAATATGTTTGAGCTCAAACTATTTATTTGAAGGGGTTTTGTGGGATCCCAAATGAGTTTCAAATTGTTTTTAAATGTTTGATAGTTTTAACACTTTTATGTTTAAGGTAAGTGTAATGTTTTCCTTGAAATAACCGAAACAACACTTTAACAAGCCATTGTGATAACTAGGATTGAGTAAAAGTTATCACAACCTAAAGGTTTAAAAGTAAATGGTTTACAAAATTGGGATCCTAAGAAAAACTATTTTCAAATGTTATTTGACCTTAAACTATAGTTTAAAATGAGTTAAACTCAGTAACAGAAGTATGAAAACACAGTCTGTACTTAAAAGCACACTTGGAGCAAAAATAGAAAATCTGGAATTTACACTGTCAGCCATGGTGCAAAACTCATCTGCCATAATAGATGGCATAAAGAGCCATCCTCTTGATGACATGCATGCCACAGTGCACTCTTGGAGTCATGACAATACTTTGGACCAAATTTTAGAGCTCCCTATTTCACCATTCGATGTTCGATTTTAGCAATTCAAGTGCTAATACAAAGCTCTTCGAGCCCTTAAACTAATGGCACCAGTCTCATGTAACCTCTTCTTATATTCACTCAATATAAAAGATAATAGTGTTACTACTACCTCACATTAATAACATTAATCAAATTGCATATCAAAAGCTTTGGCCGAAGACTTATTTTGTAAAATAAATCAAATCACAATATAATCAGAGAAAAACACAGCGGAAGAAAATCATACACTCCTCAAATGCGTAGTGGACATAACCCACGAGTATTCCTATTCCAATTGCATGCATTTCATCACAAAATAAAATTGTGTTTTGGGTCATGTGCCACGGCGTACAGTCAGTGCGCCGCGACATGTGGCATGGAGCCACACACTCGCCCTTTTGATATCGTGCACCGCAACATGTGTCATCATGCATTGCGGCGTGCCTGCCTAAATTTCTGTTGTCATTTTGACAACAAAAATGATAAACTTCTAGCATGCGCTATTTTCACATACGACATCCAATTGGAGTGATCTAAGCGCCCACATGAAGCTTAGCTCATATACTAACTAACAAGATAGGTTTGGACACGATCTAATGGTTTGATCAAAATTTGAACACCCAGATGCAAAAAGTTACTTTTTTTAAAAAAAAATTGTGCACCCAAGCGTTTAAATCGATCTCTTACTCTCTTTAGACCACACTAGGCCTTGAACCAAGTTTAAAAGGATCTAATACACTTGATTGACCATAATTAATCACAATTATACTCATATATCGAAATTTAACCCTTCTACAGCCAATTTCCATAATTTTACTAACTTCACATACTTTGCCATTTCTTAGCAAAACTTAGCCTATTTGGCTATTTCTTAACCCATACATATACAATCATATTCACAATATAATCTTAGGCCCTAAATTACTCATTTCATTATAATTTGTCCCTTGTCTTAACATTTTCCAACACAAACAACTATTTTAACACAAACATACTCAAATCATAGCCCTTTTGTCTCAAACAAAACATATACACATAATCGGGCTTGATTTTACAAAATCTCAATTCAATATATGCATGCAATCCTTTAGCAACTCATATACACTTATATATACAATCTTTCAGTTCAGTTCATTACACAACCTCAGAGTACAAGGCTTCACAACTCAAGTCGGTCCAAACTCTATTTCCTTACCCTAATCACCTCTCGGTCTTGTAAATATGTAATCATGGGGGTGAGATTGATAGAACACATTTGTTACCCACTTTTATTTGTCAATTAGGACCATTTTATTAATGATTTATCACCTTCAAGTGCACACATTGCATTAGATTTGGAACTTTGCCTAAGTTTCTAAGATCAGTGCACTAGGGGCATTTTGGTCAAAAAAATGAACTTTTGAGAAAATGTACAAGAAAAATTGACAAAGTGCATTTTATGTCCAGTTGATGAATGGTGAAATTATATTTTTAAAATTCATTTTAGTTTGGGAGTAATTAAATAAAAAAGTCAACACTTTCTTAAGTGTCTTAGTTTGTCCTAGTTTTTGGTTTGCCTTTGTGTGAAAATTTTTATATAATTTTGTGCAGCCTGAAACTTGGTTAATTTAATAAATTCTCCCTTCTAATTATGAATTTAATTCTGGACATGAATTAGATTTTATTATATCATATGCTATTTAATTGAATTATGTGATTTATGTGACATAGGTGGCATGTGACTTGTGCATCAATTGGGCAATTGAGGTCAACACTCCTTGAGGACAATGGCTGATGGTTTGCACGTGAATTATGATTATTTTGAGGGATTAGATCAGCTAAAATGATGTGGATGACACATGGGAAATTAGGCACACATTGGAATCATCTACAAACCAATAGGAAGTTGCCACCTTGCAAGTGTGACAAGGCTCCCATTTACATTTTAATTTCTTTTTCCTTATTTTAATTAAGCTTCAGCTGATGGGAGACACCAAGGAGCACGCCATTTTAAGTCCCAAATGGGATCCAACACATATCTCATTCATCTTCCACATTCTCTCTCTCTTGTTCATAGTGTTCTTCATTTTCTCTCTTTTGTTCTTCATTTTCCAGCATCCTAACCTCCATTTTCAGCCACCAAACCTCCATAAAACTCATACCATTCTTCTCCTCTCTTCATTTTCATTCCATCCCTTCCATTTTCACAAGGATTGAAGCTCATTTCCATCATTCAAGAGCTATGAAGTTTGGTCTTCACAAGCAATCACTAGGGTTCTTGAAGATGAAGATTGGCTAAGTTTCTTTGTGGAATCCTAGAGAGATGAAGATGGAGGATGAGTCTTGAGCTTCAAATTGGCTAAGTTCTTTTGTTTCCTATCCTCTTCTCTTTTTACTAGATGGTTAGATTCCTTAATCTAGGGTCTAATCATCTTAGCTTATAAATTCTAATTTGAATTTGATGTTGATGTAAAGAGAGAGGATTGTTTCATTTAATTTCTTCCTTGGACAGCCATGACTGAATTTTGCCACTCTTTGTTTGGCACATAATCTTGTGTTTTTCAATTAGTGAATTTCTTGTGTTAATATTGCATAATCTTGTGGTGTTAATGCTTGTGTTGTTGAGTAGCTTAACATAATCTTGTGGTGTTAATGCTTGTGTTGTTGAGTAGCTTGACATAATCTTGTGGTTGCTCAATTTATGTGTTTGACCATGGCTGTTGAGAGAGGATTTTGAATGAATCACTTGGCTAATGTCTTCACCAATTGGTTAATTGAACTAGGGACTTTAATCTAAGACCTAGGGAGGTTAGCTAATTAGGTTAATTGGCTTAGGATAATTTTCTTAAGTCATGACAGCTTTAGTCAAGAGGAAAGGGAAGCTAAACTTAGCCTAATCATGAGAAGATAATGAGTCCAAAATCAACTAATCTCTAGGGTTCCATTATTGTAAAAAGGGAAGTTCATTTCACTCACTTTCACTAGTATTTTAATTACTTGCATATTAGGTAATTAGTTTAGATAATTAGCTAGATAACTAAATTCCTACAAACTTTGGTTGATTTATTTCACTAGATAACTTTCAATTAGACTTAAAACCATTCCTTGGGAGATGACCTAAGGTTGGCCCTATATTGCATTAGGGTTAGCTTTAGTGTAATTTTGAGGATAAGCGACTAATTTCCTATCAGAGATAAAAATCTTAGTAATAGAATAACTCACTTCTATTGACTATCACATATAACAATATGGAAGTAAATATAGTATATCATCAAAACCTCATAAAATAGCATTTATATCTCATATTTCATTTCATTTTCAACTTTTCATCATATCACAAATGATTTCATGTTATCTTAAGATATTTCATCGTATCATATAACATATTAGCATGATCTCTACTAACCGAACCTCAAACCATCCCGACACAAAATTATAGACTCATCTTAGACCAATGTACACTCTCATTACTCTCGAGCTCACTTGCAGTGGTAGAATCACCCAGCTAAAGATGTTCTAATACACAATACGGATTATGGTTTCCCTCAATACATATAATGGGGCATTGTTGACTCTAACACCATATCACAAAGATACTAAGGAATCTCTCATCTCCAACACCATACTGCAATAGGCACAAATGAGATCTTCTCTAACACCACAATTTTTAAGGCACTAAGGAGAATTGTTTCCAATATCGCACCCAAAAGGGTACTAAGGAAACCTTGCCATATGATCTTTATCATCTCCTACACTCGAGTAAACTCCCACCCCTATGGTCATGCTTTCTTGAACCATTTAAGGTTCCCATTTATCATTTAATACTTTCTTACACATAACATATACATATAATACTTTTAATTACAAAACACACATTTCCATGCTTATTTCAATTAAAAGCCGTTTCACACATAACAATCACTCAATGCTATAAAACATGCTTAGTTTAAAATCATTTCATGCATTATATAACGTACTAACATATAGCTACAATAAATAGTCAAACAAAGGAAGTTATTCGATTACCTAAACCCTTCTGTTACTAGAAAGGTTACCTGTGGATTTCAACTATCACACAAGCTTATCTCAAGCTTCCTTTCTCTACTCACACATCCAGTATGCCAATCTAGACACATTTGGCACATTTTAGTCATTTGGTCCATTTTGACCAAAAACTCATTTTTACCACTTAGGGCTATATTCATCCGTAAACTCTTTTCCATTTATCCATTCTAAGTTTATGACTACCTAATTACTACTTTACATTACCTTAACTGATCTTATTTCACTCAAATCAAATTTTTGCCCTAACTTTCTCTCTCTAAAGGCTAAAATTGAGCTTACGAGTTCAAAGCTCTACCTTTTAGCTCTAAACCAGTCGCAAAGCTTTAATTTAACCTCCAAAAACCTTTTTATTATTATTGGGCAAGAATCAAACCCCTCAAATTCCACCGATTCAATTTCCTATAACTCATTTTAAGGAAAATTTATGTAGAATGGAAAGTAAGAGTTATATATAGCTTACCTGGCAGGTTACCAATCCAAATCATCTTCCACCTCTCTAAAATAGCTTGACTTAGCTCCTCAGCCCTTCTCCTCTTTCTATCTCATGTGTTTCCAAATTTTCATTTCTAAAAATCACCCTATTTCACAACTTAAGAATGATTTTTTGGTCCATGCACCATAGTGCATGTAGCATAAGTCATGGCGCATGGCACAGTGAGATTTATTCTCACCACGTGGACTTGCTTTGACCCGAAATGCACTCCTATCACCCATATATGTTCATACAACACACAAACAAATCAAAATACCCATTAATCATCCAAATCTCTACTCCCACACTAACTTCTACTACACCCTTGATTAACCTCTAAACTTAGAATTAAGCAATTCATGATGTTACATCTTACACCCAAATTCTCAACTGTTAAAAAGATGGATACCTAAACCTAAAATAGTCATTTTCATCTCAAAACACATTCAAAGATGTTCAATTCACACTACCAAATGCCATTAGCTCCAGAACCACTTTGACCAACTTAAATAGACCACACACAACACACATAGCCAATCATATCTCACAAAAAACCAATCATACTCAAAATGACCACCAAACCCCTAATTCACATTAACACAAAAGGGTGGATAAAACTCAACATAAATATTATTTTTGTCATTTTCACACATAAATCATCATAATTATATCACTTGTAATTGTATCTTGGCTGAACATACTCATTTAATCACAATAGCATCAATCTTATACCAAGATACGTACCCATATTGCAAATGCTTATACAAGTGATACCAAAACAATGTCATCAGCCTAAGTTGGCAAAATATATAAAATATTCCTTATAAAAGACTAAAGTGACATGGGAGAAGAGCTTTACGAGTAAGCTCTTCACTCTTCGATCGTCCCTTCCTTCCCTTTACCCCTACTAAAGCCTTCACTTGTAAAATATAACTACGAGGTGAGATAAATATCTCAATAATAGAATAATTCACTACTATCAATTAATATGCATAACCAAAAGCCAGTAAAGCTTATATGCTTTCAAAATACTCTTTTAGCATGTTTAACATGTCCTTTTTATTAACATAAGTCATTTATCACTAGTATGATCATCCTACTATCTGAGTCTCCCTATCACCTTGAATGAAATTATGGCTCTTAAACCACATTAGTACAAAAATTAGCTTTTACATGGGACTTTTTACATCGGTTGAAAGACAAATGATGTAAAAAGTTCAGGCAGTGGCAATTTTGTAATATTAGCCGGGACTATTAGACTTTTTACATCGGGTGCTTTTTCAACTGATGTAAAAAGTGCTTAAATGTACTCTACTTTCTACATCAGGTGGTAGAGCACCTGATGTAGAAAGTACTTTGAATTTTTAAAAAAATTAAAAAAATACACACTTTTTACATTAGGTGGTTTTCCACTCGATGTAGAAAGTAGACTTTCTACATCGAGTGCTCTATTACCCAATGTAAAAAGTACGAGTGACATGCACTGTTTTTCAACAAAGTGTATCTTCCACCACATTGGCTTTACCAGGATGGTACTTGATCTCAAAATTATAATCCTTAAGGAATTTCATCCATTTGTGTTGCCTCATATTCAGTTCCTTCTAATCTATTAAGTACTTCAAACTCTTGTAATCACTGAATATCTTAAATATAGACCTATGGACATAGTGATGCCAAATTTTCAAGGCAAAAACTATTGCTGCTAGCTCTAGATCATGAGTTAAGTAATTCTACTCATATAGTCTCAATTATCTTGAGGCATAAGCAACAACCCACTTATCTTGCATTAAGATACGTCTTAAGCCCTTCAATGATGCATCTATATGCAATAATCAAGGATTAGGAATAATCAGTACCGGAGCAGACATCAGTTTCCTTTTCAACTTTTAGAATGCTGATTCACACTTGTTGGTCCACATATACAGCTGATCCTTTTGAGTCAACAAAGTCAATAGGGATGCAATATGCAAAAACCCCTGAATGAAGCGCCGATAGTATTTGGCCAATCCTAAGAAACTTCTAATCTCTGTCACTAAGGTAGGCAGTTTCCATTTCAGGATAGCATCCGCCTTGGTGGATCCATAGCAATGCCCTCTACTGACACCATGTGATGTAGAAATCTCATTTCTCCAATCCAAAACTCACATTTGCTGAGCTTGGCATACAACTTATACTCTTTCAGAAGCTACAGAATAGTACGAAGATGCTTTGCATGTTCTTCCTTATCTCTTGAGTATATCAAAATATCGTCGATGAATACCGCCACAAACTTATCAAGATAGGGACAAAAGATTCGATTCATGTAGTCTATAGACACTGTTAGAGCATTTGTCAATCTAAACAACATCACAAAAAACATATAGTGGCCATATCTACTGCGATAAGCAGTCTTTGGCACATCTTCAACCTTGACTCATAGTTAATGATAACTTGATCATAGGTCAATCTTAAAAAATACCACAGCCACAACCAATTGATCCAGTAAGTCATCAATTCTAGGCAACGGATACTTGTTCTTTACTTTCACCTTATTCAACTATTTTAATCAATACACAGTCTCATACTGCCATCCTTCTTCTTCACAAACAACATTGATAATCCCCATAGTGTAACCTCCTCTAATATCCACTTAATATAAGAGAAGTTTATGGTGTTGCCACTGCCTCACATCAATTACAATAATCAAATCTCATTTTAAAAGCTTCAGCCGAAGACTTATTTTGTAAAATCATTCAATTCACAATACAATGAGAGAAATATATAGCAAAAGCAAATCATATACTCCTCTAATACGTAATAGATATAACTCACCAACATTCTTATCCTAATGGCATGCATTTTCATCACAAAATAAGATTGAGAATTAGTTTATGCACCACGACATGCAGTCTATGTGAGCCACATGCTCACCCTTTTTGTGCCGTGTACCGTGGTATGTGTCACCATGCGCTATAGCATGCCTGTTCGATTTTTTACTGTCATTTTAGTAGCAAAAGTGATGAACTTCTAGTGTGTGCCATTTTTACACATGATATCCAATTGGAGTAATTCAAGCATCCACACGTAGCTGAACTCATAAGCTAGCTAATGAGATAGGTTTAGGCATAATCTAATGGTTCGATCAAAATTTGGACACCCGGGTGCAAAAAGTCACTTTTTCTAAAAATTTTGCGCACCTAAGCACTCAAACCGATCCCTTTCTCTCATTAGACTATACTAAGCCTTGAATCAAGTCCAAAAGCATCTAATATACCTGATTGACCACAATTAAACACAACTATACTCATATATTGAAATTTGACCCTTCCACGGCCAATTTCCACAATTTCACAATTTTATACACTTTGTCATTTCTTGACATAACTTAGGCCCACTTGGCTTATTCTAATCCCATTCATATACAATCATGTTCATAATACAATCTTAGCCCCAAATTACTCATTTCATCATAATTTGTCTCTTGGGCTAAAGATTTACTAACACAAATAACCATTTCAACACAAACATACTCAATCTAGCCCCTTGATTCATTTCAACACATACACACAATCGGGATAGATTTCACAAAATCTCAATTCAATTCATACATGCAACCGTATGGCAACTCATTCACATATATATATATACACATAAAATTATGGTTTAGTTCATTACACAAACTCAAAGTACATGGCTTCACAACTCAAGCTAATCTAGACTCTTTTCCCTTGCCTTGATCACTTCTCAATCTTATAAACATGTAACCATGGGGGTGAGATAAAAATATCAGTAACAAAATAACTTACTCCTATTGACTATCACATGCAACAATATGGAAGTAAATATAGTATATCATTCAAGTCTCATTAAAATAATATTTATACTGTATATCTCATTTAATTCTCAACATTTCATCAATCACATAGGATTTTGTGCCATCTCATAACATATCTCAACATATTATATAGCATGCGAGCATGATCACTACCGATTGAACCTCTAAATCACCCCGACATGAAACCATAAGCTCACTTTAGACCAATGTTCACTCTCATTGGCCTTGAGCTCACCTGTAGTAGTAGAATTACCTAGCCAAAGATGTTCTAATAGATAGTACAGACTATAGTTTCCTCCAATATACACAATAGGGCATCGTTGACTCCAGCATCGTATCATAAAGATACCAAGGAGTCTCTTATATCCAATACCGCACCTCAATAGGCACTAAGGAGATCTTCTCCAACACCACACCTTTTAAGGCACTAAGGAAAATTATTTCTAACATCATACCCTATCGGGTATTAAGGAAACCTTGTCATATATTCTTTATCATCTCCTACACTCTAATGAACTCCTACCCCTATGATCATGCTTTTCTGAACTATTTAAGGTTCTCATTTATCATTTTACTCACTTCTTAAACATAACACACACACACACACATTATATTCTATTTGAAATCACACATTTCAATACTTTATTTCAATTAAAAGTCATTTCACACAACAATCACACAATGCTATAGAACATGCTCATTTTAAAACTATTTTATCCACTACATAGCATACTAACATACAGTTACAATAAATAGTCAAATAAAGAAAGTTATTTAGTTATCTCAACCCTTTTATCATTAGAAAGGTTACCCGTGGATTTCAACTATCACACAAGCTTATCTTAAGCTTTCCTCCTCTACTCACGTCCAATATGCCAATTTGAACACATTTGGCATGTTTTAGTCATTTTATTTATTTGACCAAAAACTCATTTCTACTACTTAAGGTTATATTCATCTATAAATTCTTTTCTATTAATCCATTTTAGGTCTACTACTACCCAATTATTACTTTACATCACCTCAAATGGTCTTATTTTACTCAATTCATATTTTTGCCCTAAAACTCTATCTCTCTAAGGTTAAATTGAGCCTACAGGTTCAAAACTCTACCGTTTAGCTTTAAACCAATCACAAAGCTCTAATTTAACTTTTAAAAACCTTTTTATTACTATTAAGGAAGAATTAAACCTCTCAAATTTCATCATTTCAATTTCCCTATAACCTATTTTTAGAGATATTTGTGTAGAATGGAAAGTATAAGAGTTATATGTAGCTTACCTGACAAGTTATCGATTCGAATCACCTTCTAATGACCTGAAATGGCTTAACTTAACTTCTTAGCCCTTCACCTCTCCTCTCTTATGTATTTCTTAAATTTTTACTTCTGAAAATCACCCAATTTCATGACTTAAGAAGTGATTTTCTTGTCCATATTCCGTGACATATGTAGCATAAGCTGCGGCATGTGGCACAGTGAGATTTATTCTTACCATGTGTACTTGCTTCAACCTAAAATGCACTCCTCTTACCCGTATCTACTCATACAATGCACTAACAAGTCAAATCATTAAGGAATCATTCGAATCTCTAATCCTACACTAATTATCATCCTTCCTCGACTAACTGCTAAACTTAAGATTAAGAAATTCAGGATGTTACACACGGAGACACACTCAATCTTATGAAACCCTTCTTTAGTAGTTCCTCAAGTTATTTCTTCATTTCTACCAACTCAGATAGATAATTTAATATAGAGCCTTCAATATAGGTTTTGTTCCATGCACTAGATCAATAAAGAACTCCATCTCTTGCTCAAGTGATAGTCCAGACACTTCTGTATAAAATACTTTGGGAAATTCATTTACTATCCCTATTCTCTCAATTCCTCTATCATAAGCAGGATAAATAGAAAAGAAAACCATATACGCTTGGCATCCGTGTTGGATACACTTTTCTGCTTGCATCACAGACAAAAACCTTGACTGACTTGGTTTTATTGTAGGTGCAATATACACAAGAAAGGATATTATCTTTCTTGCACAATCTAACATTGCATTGTTTGTTAACAACCAGTCCATACAAACCACTACATCAATTCCAACCATGGGTAGGCATATCAAATCAATGGTGGTCGATCTATTTTTAAACCTTAGGTCAATACCCAAACAAGCTCGATCAGTCCTAACAGAAACTCCTATTGGTGCGGACACAATAATCACATATGGTAAGATATGCATAAACAATTTTAGCCTCAACATATAGTCATTAGAAATACAAGAATGGATAGCACCCGAATCAAACAAAGCATCTATATCACAATTGTGCAGAGAGATTTTACCTCTAATTAAATTTAGAGATGCACCAACCTCCTTTTGAGACAATGTGAATACTCTCCCAGGTATAGTCAATCTCTACTTTGTGGTACCCATTCTACCCTCATCATAATATCTGGCAATGTGCCTCATCTTGCTATACTTGAAGCAAGTCTAATACTTTCACATATGGTATCTTCCATACTTTATGCACTGAGGGGTTCTATTCATGTTAAGAGTTGATACAAGTACTGTAAAAGCTTGATGAGAAGGCTGTGCACTACTAGCATTGTTCTTCGGCCCACTGCACCTCTAAAAAGAACCTCAGGATTGTGATCCCTTCCAAAAAGTCTTTTTCTTCCCAAAGCTCCCAAAACTACTACAGCAAAAACTTGATGTCTTAGTAACTCTACTAGTAGGGTTAAGCAATTGTGAGAATATGCCCTAACTATCCCTTTTCTTCTCATTCTCTACCTCTTTGCCCTTTCTCATAGCTATTCTTAGTTTGTTACACATCTCATCATAAGATGTGATCTTAAATAGGGCTAATTGCTATCGGTACTCAGGCCTCATCTTCTCAAATAGTATTTCAGCCTTCTATTTTGAGTCATCATTCCCTATGAAATAAGTAACTTGGCGATGAAAGCTTCTTCATCTAGATTCCCCTGCTCTTTAATTCATGAAACTTGACCTCTTTCTCTGCTCTAAAGGCCACTGAGAAGTAGAAGTTAAAGAACCTCACTTTGAATCCATCCCATGTCCACTTCACTCCACTTGTCAGTCTCACTAACTTCTAATGGTGTTTAGCCTCTTCTACAAACAATATTGAAGCTAAAGTCACCTTCTACTCCTTTGAGCATGGTACTGCCTCAAATATTATTTCTATTCTTTCAATCCACTCCTCAGCTTCACTTTCCTTCATTATTCCGTCAAAGATAAGCGAATGAAACTGTGAAAAGCTCTTCTATACTCAGTCCATGGAATTTTGTGTACCACTGCCACCCACATCTCTAGATTGCTTGGGTATGCTCTTTTTATATTCTTTATCTTTTTCCTCATACATTTTCTCTTCATTCTCAATAGTTCTGCTATCATCCCTTGCCCTTTCATTTCTAGCCATACCTTGACCCTGCATCGTATTACGGATTTCTTACATCAAGTTCCTCATTTCAAGAAGGGTCTAGTACCCAATAGTTCATTCCTAAATTGTTTCAAGTTTTGACTAACTAGAATGTGATTCTCTAGTAGAAGCTCATTGATCTTTGGTACTACATTTGTGTTAGATGGGTTACTACCTATAGTAGTTCCGGCTGATCATCTTCTTACCATCCTCTCTCTCCTCTTAAGGATGAAAGTAATCACACAAAGAGTGAGTGCTAAATGAGATAACTATACAAGGGAAATTATATACCAACTTCTAGACATAAATGCAATGAATAAGACAATCAAATACATCAATCACAGCTATACCCGCATCAGAAAGCTTGAAACTAATACCAAATTGTAATGTCTATCTTGACATTACCAGAATAACACTCTAACACACTGTTGTGATAACCAGGATTGAGTAAAAGTTATCACAACCCAAGGGTTTAAAATTAAATGGTTTATAAAATTAAGATCCCAAGAAAAACCCTTTCCAAAAGTTATTTGATCTCAAACTTGTTTAAAATGAGTTAAACCAAGTAATGAAAGCATGAAAAAATAATTTTCACTTAAAAGCACACTTAGAGCAAAATTAAAAAAATCTAGAATTTACACCATTTGCGTATAGCACAGAGAGCCATGTTCTCGCTAACACAAGCACCGTGGCATGACTACCATGAGCTACGACGTACTCCTGCTGTTATGACAGCACCCTAGACTAACTTTCGGAGCATGTTGTTTCATCATCCGATGTCTAATTTGAGCGGTTTAAGTGTCCATACAAAGTCCTTTGAGCCCTCTAATTAATAGAACTAGCCTCACACCTAAATTCTCAACCTTTAAAAAGATAAACACCTGAACCTAAAATAGTTTGTTTTCACCTCAAAATACATTCAAAGGTGTCCAATTCACACCACCAAATGCCATTAGGTTTAGAACTACTTTCACCAACTCAAATGAACCACACATAACACATATAGCTAATCATATCTCACAAATAACCAATCATACTCAAAATGACCACCAAACCCCTAGTTCACATCGACACAAAGGGGTAGATAAAACTCAACATAAATATTGTTTTGGTCATTTTCACACATAAATCATCACAATTATATCACTTGTAATTGCATCTTGGCTTAACACACTCATTTAACCACAATAGCTTCAATCTTATGCCGAGATATACACCTATATCACAAATCCTTATACAAATGATACCAAAACAATGTCATTATCTTAAGTTGGCAAAATATATAAAATATTCCTTATAAAAGACCAAAGTGACATGGGAGAAGAGCTTTACGAATGAGCTCTTCACTCTTCGATCGTCCCTTCCTTCTCCTTACCCTTACTAGAGCCCTCACCTATAAAATATAATCATGAGGTGAGATAAACATCTTAGTAACAGAATAATTCACTATTACCTATTAACATACACAACCAAAAGCTAGTAAAGCTTATATACTTTCAAAATACTCTTTTAATAGATTCAACATATCCTTTTTATGAACACAAGTCATTTACTACTAGCATGATCCTTCTACCATCTAAGCCTCCATGTCACTTGTACTGAAACCATAAGCTCTTGGACTAAGTGCACATTCATAATGGCCTAAGTTTAACTTTAATGGTAGGATCACCAGACTAAAGGTATTCTAACTCATTTTCAGACTATGGTCTTGCCTTATCGCCCATGAATCAGGATGTCATTGCTCCAACATGGCATCTCTGATGCCAAGGAGCATCACTCTCTAACATTATATCTTGTATAGATACTAAGGAAATAATTTTCAATACTATGCCTTATCAGACACTAAGGAGATACATGCCATATGGATTTCCATTTCTCTTTCCTATAGGTGAACTCCTACTCCCTAACATGATCATGCTTACATATCTTATATCTAATTCATATACATACCCAATTTTCACTAAAATCATATAAAACTATCATAAAGTTTATTATTACAAAATCATTTCATATGCACAAAAATCATATTTTGCAATATGGAATGTTATCAAATCACAAGTAGCAAACATGTATATCTACTCACAAGCAATTAAGCAATATAATTAAATAGTATAAATTATTATGTTACCTCAATCCTTTATCACAAAAAGGTTACTATGGTTTAATTTAGCTCCACATGTTCCTACTTGTACCATAATACTTTAACAATCCTTAATCTATACAATTAAAGTGATAATTATCAATTATCACTTTAGATAAACCCTGAATTTACTACCTTCCTAGGACCCATAACTCTCAAATTCCTTATTTAATAATACCAACCCTTTTACAACACTCTAACAATCCTATTTACTAGTCAAACATACTAAAATTATCAACTCACTAACCACATTGTCTAAAAACTCTCAAATTATACCTAGGGTTCATTCAAATCGTCAGTAAAAATTCCAAATCTAAACTAAACCCATAAACCTAAGGTTAGAGGCTTAATTTAACTTCCCAAGATCTTATCTAAGTCAATGAGTTTGGTATAAACCCAAGTAAAATGAGATCAAAGCCCCTACTGCCCTAAAAGTTGGAAATTTCACATAAAGAGGAGGGAGAGGGAATATGGAACTTACCTAATAAAGATTCAAGTTGTAAATGTGTTCAAAATGGTTTAGAGGTCATGCCCTAGCAATCATTGGTTGTTTCTTGTTGCCTCCTTACAATTTCTCTTATCCTACTTCTAATGTTTGGTCTGATTTCGTGAATTGATAAATGTTGATTTTGTATGTGAGCTATAATGCATTGATGTGTCCACTACAGCACATGGTACAGAGAGCCTCACCACCATTTAAAATTTCTCTATGCCATGACCCGTTTGAACTTTAAACTAGCCTTTTTCCAGGACTGCCCAATAATCTAAAAGCTATATTAGTCTACCAAAAACATCATCAAGCAATAATTTAACTAATTTTGACCAAAATACCCTTAGAAACACTAATAATTCCTAGATTGAAAACTTAAGATGTTACAGTAAGCTTATAATTGATCTATAGCTCTTAATTACCATTGCATGCTATGATTGTGTGGTGATTATTTGTAATGTTAAGGCAGACATTACATTTTACATTTAGTCAATCACATTTATCTATTACTCTTTAATATGTCATTATAAGTGTAATCATCCATTACTCATACAAGTCTATTTTACAAACTCATATAAAAATTACAAGATTTTACATGATATTATAATAACTCATATTTGTATGCAAAGGATACTTTGCACATAATCATCTTAAAATTTCATCTCCCTATATTTATGACTAACACATCTATTGTTACTACTATACATACTACTAAGTCTTCCCACATCCACTTGTGGCAAAATCTCCAATTATCATGACTCCCCTCAATGAGATATGTAACATCCTAGGAATCTAAGCATGATTAATTAAGTTTAATAAGGATAATTAGTGAATTGATGAGGTGTGTTGCTAGAGAAGTCTAATTGGTGTATTCAATTATGACTTTAGCCCAATATGCGGGTCCAAAATGAAGTTGGGCTAATCGGACAAGGAAAGAAAATATAAAAAAAATTTCTTTGTGCCGTATGCTGCGATGAGAGGAACGCCTGCCACAGTGTATAAAGGCAAATCAGTATGACTAGGGCTCTCTGTGCCACGCATCATAGTGGAGGGCTACGGGCATTGTGGTGTATAGAGAAAAACTTAAATAAACTACTTCATGTTTGTATCCAAAATCAGAAGAGAAGAAAGTTGGAAAATAAAGAACAAAAAATTGACTCTACTAGGGCATAATATTGGAGCCCATCAAGGATATTTAAAAGCTTCCTAACACTTAAGGTGAGTAGTTTATGCCTTTCCCTTCTCTTTTCTACCATATTTATAAGGAGTAAAGTTAAGGTTTAAGTTGGGAGATGGATTTTCGGTCTATAAGAACTATAGGTATGAACCCATTGGTTAAAATGGATAAAATTAGAGTTGTTTAGGGTATTTAAACTTAACATTAATGGTTTTATGAGTGGTTAGTGGTTGGGAGTTATTAATATGTAAAATTTGTAATAAATGCAATCATTAGGAGTATTTGATGCTCATTAATAATGGCCTAATAACTTATTAGTGATAATGTGGGTCAAAGGAATGTTGTAAACCCACTAGGTATGATTGGGTGTAATTTTATGATTTTAATGAAAAAGGGATATAGGGAGTTCGATATTAGTAATTACCTAAAATGGGATAATGATATTATTCTTATGATATGATTGTATAGTAACTCACTTGGTACCATTCAAGCTTAGAAAGAAGCTTTGAAACTAGTTATTATGAGGGGTAAACCTTTAACCTTTCAAAGGTTTGAGGTAATCGAGAAAAACCTAACTTGTATAGTTGTATGTTAATTTAATGATTTGAACATGGTTTAATGCTTAAAGAGTTATTGATGCAATTTTGGAAAAGCGATGTGTTATATGTGAAATTAGTTTGATAAATGAAGGAAATTTTGCATGAGGCATGTGTTAAATGATGATGATTGATATTATGTTATTGTGAAAATGATGAATATGTGTTATTTAAGTAATCTAGTATATGGAGTATGATAGAGTAAGAAAATGAAGTGAGATATGATATGATTGATGATTGAGTTGTATAAATATGTGATATATGTGCATAACATAATCATTAGTAGGAGTTCGCTTAAGGAGAGGAGTAGTTAGGTAAACCTACATGGTATAGGCGATGATCGTTAGAATTGAGAGCTTTCCTTAGCACTGACTGTTAGAATTAGGAGGTAACCCTTATTCTATGATTGATTTGGGATTGTCCTACTTATTCTATGAGGGACTCAAACTTAACTAGTCTCCACCATTCATGAGGAGGCTAGGTTAGGGGTATGACACCCCATGGTTTGTTAGTATTAGGAGAAACCATGATATACAAGTAAGTGAGTTAACCTTAGCTTGGTAGCTCCTCACAAGTGAAAGGCTAGGTTAGTCTGTGATAGACATAGCTGCGTAATAGCCATCAGTTTCATGTTGAAGTTAATAAGAGGGTATAAAGCTGGCATTTGATCATGCATTTACAACTACATAGTTGTTATTATTATGGGCTGACATGTGTTAGGGGTGTATGGTTTGTATTTTTGTGATCCCATGATATGTGTTATTTCTAAATATGATTTAATGTATTTTAAGCCTAATCACATGGTTAATAGTATTGTAAATCATGGCTATACCTGTCATACATGCATTGTATGTGTAATTTATTACCAATTGCATATATTTTTAATTGATATGCAACTGTATAGATTAGGTAAAACTTAGTTACTAGGTCATTATACTCACCCCTTAATTCTTAATATTTTTAAGGCCTAGCTTATTAGATCTAGATCTAGGGAAACATACAGAGGCATAGGATTATAGTGTAGATCCTATTGTATGCTTCATTATGTTGTTCTATTTGTATTAACATTGTTAATTTGCCAACTAGGTTATATGTCATTGTTTTGAGCTACGTGCATGATTAACTATGTAAAACTTGTATATTTTGTGCCCTGGGTTAGTGATTATAGTTGTAAATCTTGTATAAGGGCAAAATACTTGTGCAATGTTTTCCTTACCCTTGGTTTTATTAAATTGGGGTTAAGTAGTGCAATTGCATCATGTGTGCAAATTTGTGGTTATAGTGTGTTGCAAGAATCCTATAGGTCCATTGGGTGTGATTAACTGGTTGATGTGGGCTTTCGACACTTGTGTGTGAGTTTGGATACTATTGTTGTGAGTTTTTTTAAAAAGGAGTAAAAAAGGGTTTGGGTATCTAACTCTTCGAAGAAAATAACTTTGAGTGTGAAACTTATGCCATTAACTAGAGCTAGGAGAAAGCTCTATGTAGACATCAAAATCAACTCAATCGAACGTTAGACAGAGATTTAAGACATGTTGAAAGTTTGCTCCCAGTGTTGTCATATGACAATAGTTTGCTATCATGAATTGTGTAATGCACCGTGGCGTATGGCACCTCACACTGGGGCTTATGGGACAGAGACATACATGTTGCGATGCAAGGAAACCTTGAGCTGCGACATGTGCATTCTACACTATTTTCACTATTTTAGGAAATTTTATGCAAATGCTTTGATTTTTCTTATATCCTATACTTTTACCTTGTTTTAAAACTCTAAGGCCCCGTTTGGTATGATGGAATAGTTTTTGATGGAATTAGAATTGGAATTGGAATCAGAATTGGAATCAGAATTGGAATAGAATTGAATTATAAAGTATGTTTGGTATGTCAGAAAAATTAGATAGAATCCTTGCATTACTTTTGTTTGGTATGCAAGACATGGAAATGGAATTATACTTAAAAGACAAAAATACCCCTATATAAAAATTAAAATAAAACATAATAAAAACTTAATTGTGTACCAATTTTCTTATGTATTTTATATATTAATGAAATATTATATAAATCATAGATTATATCTGTAACTATTATTCACTAGCTTGGGCCAAATAAAAAGTTTTATCATCAGAGGGAACATTTTCTTGAAAATAAAATTGACAATGGTTCCCATCCCTTCTACTTTAAAATAAATACATTAACATGTAGATTTAGAAGAAAAATGTCAAACAAATCAATTCTACTTCTTATACCAAAAAAATATTATAAATATATAAATTATATACAAATATTATATATAATACTATCTTATATATATATTATAACGCTTTATATATAATGAGAAAAAAATATCATTCACCCTTTTATACTCCCTTTTTCTTTTTTTTTGCTAGCATATGAGGGTTTTATTTTTTTTTTGAGGGCAAATTTGTCTTTCTGGAATTTGTATGAGGGCAAAAGTGTCTTAAATATTACAATTCCATAGAATTGCTCCCAATTCCATAGATTTACATAAAGAATCAAAATTAGCTTTTTTCCATAGAATTAGGATTCCCAGGAATTGTAATTCATATCTACCAAACATCACTTTATTCAGATTCCTATCCCAATTCCATTTCCATCTTCACAATTCCAACCTACCAAACATGGCCTAAACTAAATATATTTAAAATGTATGGGAGTATTTTAAACATTGTGAAACTAGGAATCCCAATTATGAAAATTGTGAAAATTTAGATATCCTAATTTGGGTGTGACCCTTGATTTCCTTAATTTTAGGGATTGTGAGATTAGAATAAGATGATTATAAGATATTTATATTTAATACCTTTTTCATTATGTGGTTTCTGCTTATACTCATATTTAATAAAAAAACTACACATGTTAATTATAGCGTAACTATTTAGTATACTCTAATTCTGCCACATTAAATTCCTAATGTGATTTTTGATAATTTATAAAATATGGTGCCCTCAAATTCAGCACATACATCTCATGGTCATTTCTATAGTTATCTATGTTATTATTCCTTCCAGTTCTTGTTCATATTTACAACATCATCATCCTCTACTGTTCACCTGTACTTTGATAACAAAAAGGATAATCACTAGAGGACACAATTTAATAATGTTTTCTATTCCTTGTCTCTATACTTATGCTCATATTTTTACCTCAACACATCTCAAGACAAATTTTAATGGTTATATAATTTCTAAATTCCAAACTCAACCCTAAATAAGATCCTTTTCATTATACTGAAAGCGCATGCACATACAAGTGTTAACACACATTCTTGAAATTACACAATTCTAATTCTTATATACCACCATTTGGGAATCACACCATAAAAAAAATTAACTACTTTATTATCCAAAATCATGTGAGCTTGTCACCATATCAAAGTTTAGGTCTATCTCAAATTATATTGTATTTTACACTAGTCTCCTATTAAGAGGAAGAACACTACTCAAAATAGTGGATTGACTTCTATGATAATTCTCTTATCTTAATCATTTCATAGAGCATACCATATAAACTCTGAAGGACATGTTTAGACCATGTGCCCTTGAATGGAGAGGAAATTGGGATAGTCAATTACCTTTAGCTAAGTTTGCCTACAATAATAGTTAACATTTAAGTATTCAAATGGCACCATACGAGGCACTGTATAGGCAAAAGTATAGATCTCCTTTGTGTTGGGTTGAGTTAAGTGAGAGAAGTATGATTGGTCTAAATATTGTGGATCAAACAATAGAGAAGATTAGAGTTATTAATTGGAAGCTTCTTACTACCTAGAGCCGTTAGAAGAGTTATGTGATATATAGCATCAACTATTGGAGTTTGAGGTTGGGGACCACATATTTCTTTAAGTTTCTTTGCTGAATAGTATTGGTAGATCTATATGGGCTAAAAAGTTATCACCTCACTATATGGTATTGTACCAAATTCTAGATAGAATGGGTGTTATAGCCTATTAGATTGCTTTACCTCTATCATTGTTCGAATTACATGATGTGTTTCATGTGTTACAGTTTAAAAAGTACAATCGGATCTGTTGCTTGTGATTGAGCCAGGGAAGTAAAGCTTCAAGAGATCTCACTCATTGGGCTAAGCCAGATTGAATAGTGGATGTTAAAGAGAAGTATTTATGTAACAAGACTATCCAATTGGTAAAAGTGATTTGGTGAGGAATGGCTCTTGATGATGTAAAGTGGGAGATAGAGGATAGTATAGGAAGACATATCCTATTTGCTCCTATGAGGTAAGCTTGTAGTTGTGTTCAAATTTTGGGGACAAAATTCCTTTAAAGGAGGGGAATTATAACATCCTGAAATTAAATCCAAGAAACTAGTTGCTAATTAGGTCTAAATTAGTAATTAATAGATTGATTATGGTTTTGAATGATGGATTATTATGTGATGTTGATTGGTTGGTGCAACAAGCTTAGATGGTAGAACAGTGATTTAGGGCTTAACACTCGAGTACTAGTAAGAAATGTCTTATTATACCATGTGTTGCAATATATGCTGCATATGCAGTGATGTAAGGCATAAAATTTAGATAAGTGAGATCATGATCAGCTCATAAAATCAGAAAGGGAAGGAAGGAAACATCCATCTAAGGGGTGAGAGGAAGGTTTCTTTGCTAGGGCATCTAATATTCAGAGTTTGGGAGTTTACTTAAGCCAGTGACTTATCAAGTAAGTTTTGTACCATCCTGTCTTACGTTTCTACCCTAATTTCTTTAAGTTTGGTTGGTAGAGAAATAGAATTAGGGAGTTTTAAGGATTTAAAATGTAAGGAAAAAGGGTAAAAGGGCATTTGGGTCTGAAAACTTAAGTTTTACGATTGGTATAAAGTTTAATGGATGAACTTTAAGCTTAAATTTAACCTACGTTATTAGGTTAAGAGTGGGAAAAGTGATAAACAAATGAGGAAGAGGTATGTCTTGGGTCATTTGAGTGGCCTAAAGGGCATATGATATAGAAAATGGGTTAGGTGAACTCAAAAGGCCTAATTAAATGATTTAATGTGTTAAGGGATTTGATTTAGCCAAGTAGTGCCTATGTTAAGTATTGAGAATTGATTGAGGGACATTGCGTTGTATAGATTGAACATTTGAGAAGTTGCTCATGAGAATCTACACCCTTAGTAATAAGGGCAAAAGGTAATTGGAGTAACCCTTTTACTTGTTAGTTTGTGAAAGTATTTGCAAGAATTTCATATTAACTGAATGCATTGTGCTTTTTAAACTAATGGACTAGCAGTATTGTAAAACAAATATGCATGCGGGTGTGTGAGTGATGTTTGAAATGTATGTGAAAAGGCATGTGCATTTTCATCCGTAAGCATACCTTAAACTAGGGTAAGGGATTGCGACCCTACTCTAAGGCTAGGAAGTCCCGAAGGTATTAAGCATAAAACTTTCTCTACTAGGAATGACCTAGGAGAATGATCCATGAGTGTACCTTAGACTACGGTGGGGTCATGGTCCTACTCTATATAAGGCTAGGAAGTCCTAATAGTCAAAGCATTGATAATGCTCTACTAGTGGGGACCCAAGAGACCACCCATATTAATGATAGCTAGTTTGAGATAGTGGTTTAGTAGGCCTTGTTTTTGTAAGGCTGGAAGTCTCACTTCGAGCATTGAGCTTACTCCGCTAGTAAGAACTAAAAGTGCATGAGCATAGTGCATTGGTTGAGTATGATTTTTATATATATGCATATCTATATAGTTTTTTTAAATGATTATACTTTATCTCCTTTTTATGATTTTACTTACTAATCGATATTTAGAGTTTATCCAAGTTACTAGACGTTTGTCTCACTATATTGTCTTTGTATACAAGTGAAGAGAGTGCAAGAAGGATGGGAATGGAATAAAGGAAAGAGTAGCCTCAATTAGTAGTGGTATGACTACCATTATGTATAATGAATGTATTATGATGTTATTAATATTTGAGTTTCCAAGAAGAATACATAAGTGTATGTGAATATATGATTTTGTTTTGGAAACTTGCTTGTATGTGGTATTGCATCTCATCAAGTGTATCATAGTAGTGAATAAGTAAGTAGGCCTAGATGCTATCCAAACAAGTTTATATGTTTGTATAACTTATTCCACTAAAAATATATGTGAATGGTCATGTGAAAATGTGTATTTATGTGAACTTGATCCAATAATGAGGCTTGGCCCTATTTGTATGAGTCAAGTGTATTTGTGATTCTTAACCATATAGTGAGGCTTGGCCCTATATGTAGAAATTGGATGTTTGAAAGTGGAACAAATGTATGTGTGTATGTGGTTGTACATTAATGCCTCATATAAGTCCAAAAGTATATAATGTGGCATTAAGAGGTCAAAATGAGTATTTGATGTGGTATATGTGTTATAATGTGTCAATAAGGTGTAAATTGTTCTCTTGGACTTTGTTCAAGGCCCAAAGTGGTCTAATTAAACAAAATATGAGAATTAAACACTTAGGTTGCCAAATTTTGAAAGAAAAGTGGCTTTTTACACCTGGGCATCCAATTTTAAATTGGACTGTTAGATTGTGTACAAACTTATCTTATTAGATAAAATATGTTAAAAGCTTCATATAGGTGTTTAAATTACTCAATCGAACATCGAGTATGGAATTAGCGGGCGATGAAAGTTTGCTTCTATGAACTGTCATTTATTAGTAGAATTTTTGTCATATGCACTGTAGTGCATTATGCATCATTGCAACACATGGCACAAAAAAGGGAGCCTGTGGCTTTATGTGACATGTCGCAGCACACGTGGTATAAGCCATGGCGCATGGCATGTTTTTTTAAAAATGATTATTGTTTCTTTGAGTTATGGGAATGGCGTTCGTGTTTCTGTTAGCCCTTTTAATTTAAATTTATTTTATATGAAGTCGGGATCCCACATTTTAAAAACAAATTAAGGGCTATAACTCTAATATTGTATTTGTTATTGTGTGGTACTGTGTGTGTAAGTTGATAAAGTCTAGATGAATTAAGGGACTTTACAATCTGGTATCATTTTTCTTCAATTTTGATCTATTTATACATTGCATCATAATAATTGGCAACTTTTATATTGTTAATCTTTTTCGGTCTCTAATATTTGACTTTACTCTTTAGGAGGGGAGAAAGGCACGTAGAGCTATAGTATTACTACAGTAGCTATGAGAGGCTATGGTAGGAATCCATAATGCACATGGGGTCAAAGTACCTATGATGAGCAAAGTCCGTAGGTGCCATCGGAAAAACTCAAGGGAATGATCGGATAATGGTAAGGATGTTAGAGGTTGTAACACTTGCCCTGAGTGTTATCCAAAAATCACATAATTCAAATAAACTAAGTGTGGTTAAGGAGTTGATCTTCTAACCAAATTAAGAAATAAATCATTTAAAACCTAACAAAAATTTATAGGTTCTACCTATAGCGCACGAAAGCAAGCTTGACAGTCCTCCTAGGCCAACTTCTGGGAGGTGTCATTCCATCATTTGACCTTTGATCAAAGTGATTTTAAAGCTCACACATTACATTCAAATGGTATATAAGTGTACCAAATTTTAAAAAGATCCAACGGTCGGATTAAAAATTAGACATGTTAAAAGATTGGCTATTTTTGAGCTGTCATGACAGCACATCCGGACTAATTTTTAGGGTGCACCATTTCATCATCCGACCTCCGATCAGAGCGATTCTAAAGCCCACATGTCACTTTTAAATAGTACTATTAGCATATCAAATTTTGGAAAGATCCAATGAACGGATTGAATTTCGTGTATGTTGTAACATTGTCAAATATTACTGTCATGACAACTCCTCCAGACCAAATTTTAGAGTGTGCCATTTCTCCGTCTGGCATCCAATCGATGTGATTCTAAAGCCCACACAAATTTTATAAAAGGTTTTACTTGTGAACTAAATTTTAGAGAAATCCAACGGTGGATTAAGATTTGGACACCCGGATGCAAAAGTGCAGTTTTTTTTGGTAAAAACCATTTTTAAAATTGTCCAAATCTCATCCTAATGGTCACAAACTTGTAGAACACTTTGGACACATCAAATAGGACTAAAAACACCTGATAGAACATTTAAATAATAGAAAAATATTTTATACTAAAATTTGACCACCCGGGTGCTATTTCCCAAAATGGACTCTAAACCACCAAAATGCACAAATCACACAAAAATGGCTAAAAATTATTCCAAATATCATATACACATATGAATACACACACTAAATATTTTCACTTGGCTCAGAGATCTCTGTGGGGCCCATGCACCCATTGTCTCTATCCAAGGTATATGTTTGCCCATAACACACCATTTGCAATGCAACCACTTTGCATTTGCTTGTGGAATCACATATATACCAAAATAAATATTTGCTTGTAGTGGAAACTTAGTCTACTAAATAAATCCATTAAAACCACAAACCATAACTAAGTTTCCTAGCCACAAGTCTACAAACAAACAAAAATTCATACACAAGCCATACAATCCACACATACTCACACACATATACATAATCATATCCTATTGGCACCCTAATTCTAAATACATTACAATATATTTGCTCAAAAGAAAGGGGTTGCAGTTCTTTACAATTCACAAACAACCCTAGCTCTACTCCTTTTCTCGTCCTCCACTGGTTCCTTCGCCTGGACCTAGAAATATTGAAAAGAAAGGGGTGAGACAACCACAGTCTCAGTAACAGAGAAATCTACATTGATTATTACAAAGCAAGCCATAATCGAATAAATGAATAATAAATTCAACATAGTATATAATTTAGCCATTTAAAATGCATGAATGCATGACCTAGGCCGGTATGGCCTTTCATGACCAACAGAATGCCTCTGGCACTCTTTAACTCACAGGTAAACCTTATACCTACTTGTACCTCCACAGGCACAAAATATAATCTAAGGCATGATCTAATCCACCGAACCGCATATGCCCCTTCGACGTGAATCCTGAGCAGTCAAAGCTAATTCCCTCCTAGAGCCAACCCGACTTACTTTCCATGTGAGGGCTACCTTGGCCTAGGTACTCAACCTCACACTTCATATGTCGGATTTCCTCCCCCACTGAGAGGTGTCGAACACTCAATACACTAACCACTTTAGTGCACTGAGCCCACAATACATAAGGCAATACTGAGTACTGGCAGTGTGCCATAGAATATCAAAAGTCCACACCTTCTCATTGGTGAACTCCTGCTGAGATCATGCCTTTTATTCGTGTCTACCTTTCCGAGTATTAACCACTTCAACACTCTAAGGTAGTATAATATTTATAAATATCCCTTAAACGGTTCCTTAGCCTATCTAAGGTACCTTACCTAGTTACACTTCCTTAAGTGCAACTTTTATTCCTTATGATTAAAATACATGTAAACAAATCTCGTTTCCATAAAAACATTGTTGTTAAACAATTAGAAAACATATTTTCACGATAATCAAAGTAGTACCCCATAACCCCTTATAAAGCATATTTAATTTTTTAAAACATGTAATGCATGATAGCTAGTAATATTTATTCAAAAATAACTAAAATAAAATAATAAGAAATATAAATTCCCTGTTACCACAACCTTTTGGTACCAAAAGGGTTCCTCTTGTACAAAATAAGACTCGGCTTATTTCCTTAACTTTCGAACAAATTCCACCAACAATCCCTACAATATATAAGTGATCCACATCACTTATCATGACAAATAGCATTAATGAAGACCATAACTCATACCACACAACTTGGGTCAATAAGTCATAATCCATCCTAATGGTCCATATATTAAACTAACCATTCACATAGTATCACTTAACCACCAAAACCATTTATTAGCCATCGTTAGGATAATTTTTAATTTATATAATTATCAATTAAAAACCTTCACTTAGTGTCACCAACTTTTACCATTAGCCCTTATAATGAAAACCAAACCTTAATTTAAATCTTATTGGGCTCAAATAGCAAAATTATAACTAAATCAATAAGCTTAAACCATTGAGGAGTAAAACCCAATCTCTCAAGGTTTAATTTGTGCCAAAACACCTTTTTTCATCCAATTATCCACTCAAAACATTAGATCACTATATAGAAACTCAAAACATCCTCCTTAAGATCTAAAGAAACAAAAGCTTACAAAAATAAAGCCTTTGGGATCAAAATTCAAAAATTCTGTCTTTCAAAAATTGAAAGAAAATCAAGAGGAAGGGAAGAGGATTAAAGTAGGGAGTTTACCTATCGTGTAGCCGAGCTCACAATAGTCGCAAAGCCTCTTAGATCCCAGCCTAACTCCCTCTCTTTCTCTTCTCTTCTCCTTCTCTCCCTCTCGTGTGTTTGTTTCTTTCCTTTTCATTTCTATTTCTACGTCCAATTTTCTCTTTAAATTGTTGATATTAAACTTTGGGGAAAATTACAATAAAAGGCCCAACATTTTTATTATAACACAAAAGCTCGAGTCAACTTCGGTAATTTTTTCAATAGTTAAAAATCAAATAAAACTAAACTTTTACTAAAAAAAATTCAAACTTTGGACCTCTATCAAATTATTCTAAATTTTAATTTAATTATAGATATTTTATTTTATTATTTTAAAAATAAATCTGAGTCTTAAAATTTTTAGGATGTTACAGAGGTGATGCTGGACATTCAGCGAAGTCTAGCAGGCTATGAAGCCCTGAACCATAATAGAGATCATGAGGAGCCAATGTTAGAGTAAGAAATGAGGCCTGAGGTTGAAGTGAGGGTAGAACTTAAGCAATATCTAGAGGTGTAGTTGAGTAGGCTAGTAATCAAAAAGGAAGATCAAGAGATTTTTATAGACCAATCTAGAGGATCTTCTTGCAATTGAATCTGCCAACTTTTAATAGGAGTATGAAAGGGGAGATGCAGAGAACTGGTTTGAGAAGATGGAGACAATATTAAAGTTACTTCATGTTCCTTTGAGCGAAAGGTGGTGTCAGCCATAATGTAGCTGATAGAAGATGCCAAGCATTAGTGGCATTATGTGAGGCCTTTTGATGGTAGTTAGCTTAGCTGGGAGCAATTTAATAAGAGATTCTTTGACTACCATTTCCCTACAGTATTTCGAGATGAGAAGGAAGCTAAGTTCTATGCTTTTCATTAAAGGGATATGGACAGAGTCTTTTATGAAGAAATTCAATTAGCTTTTCAAGTTTGTGACTTATCTGCATGAGTGAGATGATAGCAAGTAGAAGGCAAAAGGCTAATTGAGAAGATGCAACCCTAGTATAGAAGGTAGATAGCATTACTAGGTGAGGCTACTTATGAAGAGACATGTAACTAACTCCATATTGCTACAAGGCGAGGTTGAGAGGAAGATTTTGAGAAGAAAAGAGATAGTTATGGGTATTTTTTTGCTCCATTATGCCCGATTGAAGGGATATAAAAAGTAGCACTGGTGTTAGTGGTTTTGAATCCTCAGGTAGGAGGGTTTTTAGTAGAGGATCATACTCTCAAGGAGGAACTAGCCAGAGCAAGAGAATTGGTAAGGCTAGAGATTTTAAAGATCCCTAGTAATCGAGTTAGACTATTACTGCCCTTACATCTCATATGAGCACGGCACACTCACCTATGTGTGTGATCTATGTGAGGAACCATGCTAGAAATGTTATGGGTGTTATATTTGTATTGACATGGGCTATTTTGTGAAAGAATGCCTAAGGATCTAAGAATGAGCTTCTGAGCAATGACGATAATGTCAAGTTGGTGTACAAGGTTTCCTGAGAGGAGACTCAAACCACACCAATTTAATCGCAAGTATTGTTTCTATTTACGAACAAGAAGTTGAGGCTCTATTTGATTCTGGGGCTATTCATTCCTTTGTATCACAATGATTGTGAGAAGAAGTTAGAATTTCCTTTGTATTAAATTACCTTATATAGTTAAGATGTCTATGCCATCTAAGTTACTAGATAGACCAGCAAGGTATGTGAAGAGTA